>NC_058130.1:794170484-794187753 GCF_016433145.1 Gracilinanus agilis | reverse complement strand
ATTCTCAAATTGTCTCTTCTAGACCGGTTTTCTTGGTCTGTCACTTTCTCATTGAGATATTTCATGTTTCCTTCTATTTTATCAGTCTTTTGACTTTGTTTTATTTGTTCTTGTTGTATTGAGAGATCATTGGCTTCTAAATGTTCGATTCTAGCCTTTAAGGACTGGTTTTCGGCTATAATTTTTGGTTTTCGGCTTTAATGTTTTGGTTTTCCTTTTCAATCTGGTCATTTCTGGTCTTCAGTTGACTTGTCTCACTTTCCAATAACGAAATTCTGCCTTTTAAACTGTTATTTTCTTGCCAGATTTCTTCCATCTTCCTCAGCATTTCATTTTTGAACTCTTCAATAGCTTGTGACCAGCTTTCATTTTTGGGGGGAGGTTTGGATTTTTGTCTTCCCTCCTCTGTTGTCTGGATTTTCTCTGTGTAGAAGTTGTCGAGTGTTCCAGAGTTTCTCTTGATAGTCTTTTTCTTCTGGGCTTCCCTATTGCTTGCCAATGTTAGCCTCGCCCCTTTTCAGCTTTGTCTTCACACTCAGGGTCTGCTTGCACTTTCTAAGCTTCAGATGGCTCCAGTCTTCTTGTCCTTGGGGTCCGGTCTCCTGATAGTTCCTGATCTGCCCCTCTGTCCGAAGCTCCTTCAGTGGTCTCGGGGCCTGCTTCCACAGCCGCGCTCCCTTCTGCCCCGGGTCCTCACTAGATGTCCTAGCCTGTGCTGGAAATCTTTATTCCGCCCGGGGCAGAGCCTTCACTGGAGCAAGACGCTCCAGTGAAGGAAAGGCAGTTGGCCAGAAAGGATATAAATACCCTTGGGAGCCCCCTGACAGGGACTCCTTGGACCCCTTTGTCTTTTGAGACCTTGGCTTTGCTTTGGCTGAGCCTTGCCTAAACTCTTGCTTTGGACATTTGATCTTGAACATTGACCTGTGGTCAAACCGTGGATACTCTGATTCTCTCTGAATCCCTAGATATTTAGGCACCTAAACCATCTCTAGATATTTGGGTATCCCAGGGCCCAGGGGGGGATTTGGGAAGTGGGTAGGAGAAGAAGAAGAGGGTGGGGAAGGGTGGAATTTCCTGAAGGCTGTAGCAAACAACTAGCAGTAAGAAGCTGAGTGTAACCATCATCAATATTTGCATCATCCAAACAGTTTGCTTACTCTGGTTTGGCTGTGGCCAGGCTGAGCCAGAGGAGGTGAAGAACAAGCCCAGCATTACTGAACAGCCTATAGTCCTGAGGGATTATTGTCATAGATTTAGTGATAGGGTCACCTATTCCCCAACCCATTCCTGATCATTCCTTTCCCTTGTTAAACAACATAGATAAAGTTATTAAGTACCTTCCTGGAGTAGTTATTCCATTACCACTCTGGGGAGGGAGCAATGCAGATAGATGAACGTTATCCAAGGCTGATAGCCCAAAAGTAATAATCAATCAACCCCAGGTGGGACCTGAAATGATTAAATTTAAAGAGAGTAAATTGGTGCAGTTTGTGTATGATATTCTTTTAGCATCCCCAAATGCAAAGGTGTGTCTTAGAGATAGCAAGATTCTTTTAATTGAATTATATAAATGAGGGCATAAAATCTCCAAGACAAAATTACAATGGCTTTTCCCTTGGGTACAATATCTTGGACTTGTGTTGTCAGAGGGTTCTAGAAGTATCACACAAAAGAGTATAGCTGATATACAGAAACTGAGTGCACCTAAAACTAAAAAAACAACTTAGAGCTATTCTTGGAACTACTGGTTTCTGTAGGTAATGGATTCCTGGATATAGTGAAATCACTAAGTGTTTAACAGATCTGACCAGGAATACAGAACCAGAACCTCTGAAACTAAAGCCTGAACATCACTTAGCCTTAGATAAGCTGAAAGAAGCCATTCTATTTGCACCTGCATTAGGAATCCCAGACTATGAGAAACATTTTCAGTTATTTGTCAACGAAACAAAGGGTATAGCTTCTGGTGTGTTGAAAGAGACTTTAGGAGAAAGTTATCATCCAATTGAATATTATAGCTGTCAATTAGATCCAATAGCTGTGGGGACAGTACCCTGTCTAAGAGGGGGTAGCAGCAGCAACTGTGTTAATCCAGAAGTCAGCTGATCTAGTTTTGGGATGTCATTTGACTGTCTATTGTTTGCATCATATAGAAGCACTAATGAGGAAGTTTCATATTCAAGCATATTCAGACCAATGAATATCTAAGTATGAAATTATTCTCTTAGGTAGTGAGAACATCCACTTGAAGAGAGGTAGCATACTCAATCCAGCTACTCTTCTTCCAGATTTACCTAAGAACGGTGAGCCATTGCATGAATGTTTTGAGGTAGTAGATCTTGTGGATATGCCTAGGATGGATTTGAAACATACACCACTCAAAAATCCCGACTTGGTTTTATTCACAGATGGATCATCATATTTATGTAATGGAATCAGATGTATGGGTGCTGCAGTTGTCACAGAATTTGAAACACTGTGGTATGGCTCATTACCTAGTAATCTTAGTGCTCAGGGTGAAGAATTAGTGGCATTGAAGCAAGCTTGTCTTCTAGCTGCAGATAAAAGTGTAAATATTTACACTGACTCTCAGTATACATTTTCTGTTTGCCATGCAACAGGAACAATTTGGAAACAACGAGTTTTTATTACTGCATCAAGAAAATCAATAGCTCATGCAGGAATAATAACTGAGTTGTAGGAAGCAATCCAAAATCCAAAACTGCTGGCAGTAATTCATTGTCGGAATCATTCTTGTGGTAGAGATTCAGTCTCTAAAGGAAATCATAGAGCTGATATCACTGAGAAGTATGCAGCCCAGAATGCTCCAATTTATGTAATGAATTTAACATCTATTGATTCTGAGGATCTAGAAAAACTTATGTAGACTCAGATATCCAGAAATGAAAGAATAAATTTGGAGCTAGGAAAAAGCATGGATATGGAGTACTGATACAGGAAGACCATTGTTACCAAAAGATTTGTATACCTATTTGTGTCAAGCCATTCACACAAAAGGTCATTTTGGTACACAAGCTGTTGTGGATTCCATCAAGAGACAATGGGTTGCTCCTGGAATAAGTACTGTTGCAAATAAGATCTGTAATAGCTGTCCAGTCTGCCAAAAGTTCAAAGTGCATTCAGAAAGAAAGGTTTGGGTGGTAGGCCTTTGGCATAGTGTCCATTTAAGAGTTTACAGATTGATTATATCTGTATGCCTAAAGTTGGAAGATACAAGTATTGTCTTGTGATAGTCGATAGACTGACTAAATGGCCTGAAGCTTTTCCATCAAATACCAACATGGCTAGTTTTGTGGTGAAAGTGTTACTCAAGGAAATTGAGTCTAGATTTGGTGTACCTTTAACCATAGATCTGGATAAGGGATCTCATTTCACTCAGGATATCCTTAGAAGAGTCTATGAGAATCTAGGAATAACACCTAAATATCATGTTCCTTATCACCTGCAAAGTTCAGGTCAGGTGGAGTGTATGAATAGGGAACTCAAGACTATGGTTGGGAAACTCTGTGCTGAAACTCATCTTAAATGGCCAGAGATTCTTCCCATAGCTTTGTTTTACCTATGTACGAGACCAAGAGCAGATCTACATATATCATCATATGGGATGCTCTTTGGACATGCTCCACTGCAAGCAAAAACTTGTAAGGCTGTTTATGCATCACTCTTAGAAGGTGATTGCCAAATTGCTTCATATTTAAGTGCTTTACAGCAAAGGCTAAGAGAATTGTAAAATATGGGAGTATTAATTCAATCTGGTCCCTAAACAGTTGTATTGGTTTCACCATCTTCTGTAAAAGTTTTAGGTAGAGATTCATGGTATCATTGTTCTCATATTAAATTAGCACATGGTATAGATAAAGAAGAAGAGGAGGAGGAAGAGAAAAAGAAATTGTGTAATTTGAGATCTTCAGTCAATTAGAGTCTGCAGTCAGAAAGTTCAGTAAGGAGAGGACAATTCCAGTGGAAGAGGACGTTTGGATGAAAGAGGACATGGATGGATGAAAAAGATTCAGGATACAGGATTTATGGACTTTGTATTAAGACTGATGAACTTATGAATTGAACTGATAAAACTTTATTTTCAAGGATTTTTCTTAAAGAGGATTAATCACGGACAATTTGGATTAAATGGTTTGGAAGTATTTTGGGTAATATAAATAGTATCACTACATACTCATATGCATCCATCATTGCACATAAAACTATCAAGAAGTTCGATGGAGAAAAGAAGAAGAGAAAAAGAGAGAAGGGAAGATTTCCTTGAGAAATGGATCATAAGGAAAAGGAGATCTGAAGGAGATCTGAAATTTTGGCAGGTATCATACATCCAACAGTAACATGCTGCAACACAATATAGCAAAGACTCAATATAAATCAGATACATACAATACAAACATATTAGGATACATTGTGTTCCTTATGGAGTGAAACAATGTATAATACTAACAAAATTAGAATTGGCTATAGGATAAGTAAGTACTAACAAAGGATAGTTAGTTACTAACAAAGATTAGCTAGTTATTTAGATAGATGTAGCTAGACTAATATACTAATACCATAGGGATAGTTTAGAATAGTTTAGGGAAATAGTATTGGATTAGATTAGAGGATAAGATAAGGTACTAATGTACATTATAGTGCAAATACAGCAAATATAACAAAATTACATGAAGAACATAACATATTACAGATCGTATATCACAAAATAATGTAAGTAGATGTGTAAATAGTATGTGTATATTGTAAATTGTATTATAGTGTAAGCATTGTATACATGTAAAGGGTGTATGCATGTATATTTGACATGCATATATTGTGTACATGTATGAATATCATACATGCATAACATATGTCGTGTATATGTATACATGTAAATTCTGTGAATAATTTTATACTAATTGGGTTACATTTAAATGTAATTTGTATAAGGGAGTTTAATGTTTTGTTGTAATTTTGATGTAAAGACATGCAATATTGTGTTAAAATGTATTTTCCAAAATTGTTTGCATTTATTAGTTGGTAGGATATTTCTGTATTA
Organism: Gracilinanus agilis; assembly: GCF_016433145.1. Classification (NCBI taxonomy): domain Eukaryota; kingdom Metazoa; phylum Chordata; class Mammalia; order Didelphimorphia; family Didelphidae; genus Gracilinanus; species Gracilinanus agilis. The sequence continues at coordinate 794,182,691 of NC_058130.1, read as the reverse complement.
GGAGTTTGATGTTTGTTTTGACTTTTGTGATATTTCATATTTGCTGTTATGTTGGAAATTTTGCATTGTTACTTGTTGCTTTGTGCTTTGAACTATGTAACTGTTCAATGTATTTATCCCTTTACCTTTCCTTGTTAAAATCCCTAGTGTAGGATAGTGATAGAATAGAGTTAGTGTAGTTTATTTGTTATTTTGGGTTAGAATTTTAGTTTAGTTTGTAGTGCACAAATACCAAAATATTGTGTGGAACACTATTTTGGCTTTGTGGAAAGGGGGGAACTGTAATAGATATAGGCTTTTAAAGTATAGAAGCAGATTTTTGCAAGCATATTAGGGAAAGCCTTGGTTGGAAATCATGGACATTCTGAATGGAATGCAAAGGGAGAGAGGATAGAGCTAAGCAACAGACATCAGTTTTGAGAGGTGTTTGGAGCAGAAGTACATTCAGCAGTCCTTATTTGACCTGGGATATTGGAGAGTGGTGAAAGTTGTAAAGGATGAAGACATCATCCTGCAAGTCAGCTCTGAGTAGGGAAGAAGCCTGTGCTCTGCTGAACAGTTTGCAGACATCTCTCCCTACCTGGTTACTTTTGGATCATCAGCTATGGAGGAGTTGGTTCCTGGTATTCTGAAGACATATCTGGATCAGTTGTGAGAAACCAAACCAAGCCCTCTTCCTCAGGTCCTTAGCCAAGCTGTCAAACCTGGCAGGAGCTAGGTTGGCTAAGGAACTTACGCTTTTGACTCCAGTCGTGGACAGTTAGACATAGTTTCACCTCACCCCCTCTCCTATCTTCTCAAAAAACAAACTGTTTCCCTGTGTGTTTTCTTCGTACCTTGAAGTTCCCATAGTGTGTATGTTTATTATACTCTGGAGTTTATCCCTTGTCTAGATGGAGCAGGGTGACAGTTAGGCCTGCCACCTCTGTCAACAGTCATTTCCCCTAACAGTTAAACCCAGTTTCCCTAATTTGTTAAGTCCCCACCTATTGTCCATTCCTGCCTCCTACTCACCCTTCTGAACCCACATATAATATTTAAGTTAACTCCCTTGCTTTCCCCATAAGACCCTGTGGCCTTGGTCCATGGGGTTTCCTTGAAAAGAGTAATAGAATGTATTGTCATTTCTTCCTCCAGTGTGACTCCATTTGACAAGAGTTTCTGAGTCAAATAAGGGTTACACAGATAGTAAATGAATTTGAACTTAGATTCCAAGACCAGTTCTGTCCACTGGGACCCCTAGAAACCCATCCTGTATTTACCATGATGCTAACTGTTGGACAGATTGCTGGTCTAAATCACAGAAGGCACTGGCTACCCCAAGACAAAACAATCTATGACCCAAAGGAGTTTTTATTGTCCTGGTATAGAGAATAAAAAAAAGGCAAATTAAAGATAATTTGAGGAAGAGGAGTTACTAGACATCAGGAAAGCTGTCCAAGCAGGTCAGCCCTATATCTATAACTCAGGCAGTTCAGTAGGTCTAGAGACAAGAGGCTTGGAATTGAACCTGGAAGACTGAGTCCAAATTCAGTCTCAAACACCTACCATGTAACTCTGAATAAGTCACTTAACCTGCCTCATTTTCCTCCCTTGTAATGTGAGACTTGCAATGGCATGGAGGACAGTGTCATTAGCAATAAATATTTGTCAAGCCCTTAGCACCTGTCCTATATTCCACCTATTCTTTATTCTTAAGATGCACACTTGACTCCTTATCCCTTTAAGGAATCCCTCACTTCCCAGAAAAGGGGTTAGAGAAAGGAGAAAACCAAGTTACCTTTTTCTGGTTCATCAATTAACTGGATAAGCAGACCATCTATGCCTTTAATAACAAGAGATTACATGTAGATGGTGCTTTAACATTTACAAAGTGTTTTACCTCTAAGGGTTAAAATTAATGGTTTGACAAATATTTATGAGTTAAAGAGTTTGGTGTGGCTGTCATTTATAAAATACTAACTCTTAAGTCAGAGTCTGTTAGAAGCTCTTAACAATTTAGTTTAATCCAGATATATTAAAAGACAAGAGATGTAGGAAAGAAACAAAATATTGTCTAGCTAGATACCCTATAATTGCTGTCTGAAGAAGTGCAGTCACCACCTGGAAAGGACTCTCTCAAGTCCCAATCTCTCAGAGGAGTCATGGAGTCGTGAAAGTCTCCTTAGCCAGAAGTTCCTGGTGTTGTCTTCAGCAAAGGTTCCACCAATGCAAACCTCTTCCTTCACCTCCACTCACCCAGCAAGCTTCTCCAGAGCAGAAAGCTACAATCAGGAATAAGTCCAGGAAAAGGTGACTGTCTCCAAGAATCTTCCTTAAGCTCAGCTCACCATCACAGAAGGAATCCAGGAAAAAGGAGCCAAACCATGTTCAGTCCTCCCTCTTCTACCTCCTTTGCCATGTCACTTCCTATCTGTCTCTCCCCCTGTTCACAGGAACCAATCACAGACTCAATTTAATCAGCACTGCAAGGTGCATGGGGGGAACAGTGCTTATAGCCTTTGGAGGTGTGAGCTTTCTCTAGTAAGTGATTTGTGAACTCTCTTACTTAGTGAATTGCCAAGTGCTACCTAGGAGCATTTCAAATTCTTGATTTGATTATAGGTTGTTGATTCATTACATTAAACTAAGAGTCTAATTCTCTCTTCACAGACCTCTATTATTTCATGACACTGTTAACAATTTCAGATGGAATAGGATTCAGCTCAAATCTCCAAGACTCTTAAAGACTGACCACTCTCCAAGCTGCTATTAAACTACTCAAGCAGCACTAAACTGTCCTAATCATGTCTACCTAACTGTTCTACTATCTTTGCTCTATCTGTCTTGCTGGAAAAACATTTAGGAAGTTCACTGATCAGACTTAAGGATTAGTTTTTGTTTCACAGATGGACACACCACTGTGACCACTGACTCTCCTCTCCCAAACAAAGAGCTCCCTGGTAACAGTTACATGTTATTCATGAAAATCAGTCAGCATTCCAGCTACTTGAGCCTCCATTGCATCACTAGCCAATGACTGCTCTAATAAGGAGAAATGGTTCACCATCATTAGCAGAAGGGCTTTCCATAGGCACCATATTTCTATGGTTTCTTTCCAACATGAAGGAAATTTATCAAGGAGTCCCTTCCAGAACAAACTATTGCTTCAATGATTAGATTAATGAGATTCTCTTCAAGAAGAATTCTTTCATGTTGATGAAGCAGCTGTGATCCAGAGGGATGGATGCCTTTCCACATTAATTATGTTCCTAAGATTTTTTTTTGCCATGAATCTTTTTTTCACACAATGAAAGCTTTTTATTTTGGATGGAAGCCTTTCCACTTTCATTGCACTCATAGGATTCAGTATGAATCCTCTGATGGCGAGACAGTGCTGAGCTTCTGGGAAAGGCTTTTCCACAACATATACATTCATAAGGTTTCTCTCCAGTATGAATTCTTGAATGTTGGGTCAGTGAACTTCTCCAGGGAAAACTTTTCCCACAGACATTGCACTGAAAAGGTTTTTCTCCAGTATGAATTCTCTGGTGTTTGGTCAGTGAATATCTAAAAGGAAAACCTTTCCCACAAACATTGCACTGAAAAGGCTTTTCTAGAGAATGAATTCTCTGGTGTTTGGTCAGTGAACTTCTCCAAGGAAAACTTTTCCCACAGACATTGCACTGAAAAGGTTGTCCTCCAGTATGAATCGTATTATGGTTGATGAGATCTTGCTTTCTAGAAAAAACCTTTTCACATTCACTGCATTTGAAAGGTTCCTCTCCAGTATGACTTCTGAAGTGAAATGTAAGACATGACTTTGGGAAGGTCTTTCCACATTCACTGCATTTAAAAGGTTTCTCTCCAGTATGAGTTCTCTTATGTAAAGTTAGGTTTGTGCTCCTAGAAAAGGCTTTGCCACAGTCACTGCATTTAAAAGGTTTCTCTCCAGTATGAATCCTAAAATGTCGGATAAGATCTGTCTTTAGGCAGAAAGCTCTACCACATTGACTGCATTTAAAAGGTTTCTCTCCAGTATGAATCCTAAAATGTCGGATAAGATCGGTCTTTAGGCAGAAAGCTCTGCCACACTGACTGCATTTAAAAGGTTTCTCACCAGTATGAATCCTAAAATGTCTGATAAGATCTATCTTTTGGCGGAAAGCCCTACCACACTGACTGCATTTTAAAGGTTTCTCTCTAGTATGAATTCTGCAATGTATTTTAAGAGGCCCCTTTTGCTGGAAGCCCTTTCCACATTCATTACATTTGTACCATTTCTCTGTACTCTGAAGATGGGAGTCATGTTTAGCAAGACCTGTCTTCCTATGTTTGGTCAATTCATTACACTTTTTTCCCTTATCAGTTGTCTGGTGCAGACTAAGTTCATTATTTTGAAGAAAAGAATTCCCCCTTTCAGGAACTTCCTCTTCAGAATGAATTCCATGGTTTTTTATGCAGCCCAAATCATGACCCAGCACTTTCTGACATTTGTTAACCTCAAAACATTTCTTCCTGGAATAGATTTGATTATATTGTCCTCGGTCTGAATACATGGTGGAACATCCTCTCCGGCTATCTCCTTTCTGGCATTTCATAACTACAGATACTCCCTGTTGTGGAAAAAGATCTGGCTCTGGGCTAGAGATCTGACTGCATTTACTATATTCAGAGTCTCTGCCCTCATTGGGAGGTTCTGCTTGGATTATTTTTATTCCTCTAGAAGGTTTCCTCTGAATGCTCTGCTTTTTCTTCAACTTGTCATCACACTCCCAGGCTTTCTCCATCTTGCAGACACCTGGATCATCCTCCAAGAACTTTTCTTGGGATAAGACTTTCTTCGATATACTCATCTTGGGAGCTGACTCCTTGGTCTGAGGCTTTGAGTCCCAACCTGAAAGAAAGAAAGAGTGTAAACACATATTTTCCTTGTATAAGGAGGATATTAAAAAATAAGTCTTGTTTTATTAGTTTAGAGATAAGAAGTAGAGAAGCTCCTGGAGGAGGAATTGGAGTTTCAAATAGAGCTGAGAGTTTTAACTGTTCATTTTAACTGTTGGCAGTTATAACTGTTACTCTATGACAGTTACACACTCTGGGTGTGGCATTCCAGGAGGGCTTCTGACAGTGGACAAGAGCCACATCCAATTTTCTTTCTCTCTCAGGTCTGGAGAAGGTAACGTCTTGGCTTCTATCTCAGTCTGAGTGAAAGACCTGATGGAAGGGAGTGTTTTCTTTTCCAACTTAGGAAACACTATTCATTTATCTGTTACTGTCTACAGATGGATTAAACTGTGAAAAGACCAAACAAAGCCTGGTCTTTGGTTTGGACTCTGAGTCTGTTAAGGCTCAGAGTACTAACCTCATTCTTGTGGAGACTCAACCAGCCAGCCCTGGTGATCTTTATAACTTAAAGGCAAAGTTAAGAGTTACAATGGTTAGGTTTATTTAGAATAGTATCAATTTAGTTAGTTAGATCAGGGAGGATTAGCGTAGCTTACGAACCACAGGAGAAGCTGTTCCTTGGGGGACCTGGGAGTTTATTTGGGTGGAGTTAGAAATCCTTTTTCTCTTATATATATATTTAAATAAATTGGTTATTTTTCATAAACAAGAGTCTCTTTAACATTCCTTGAACCTTGCATTGCTCGCCTAATTTTATTTTTACAGTTTGGAAAGCTACAAAGGACGAGGAACCTTAAAATTCTGATTTTAAGGGTCCAACTGTCAACTTGGGCAGTTGGAACCCTTATCTTAGCAGGGGGGTCTGTTGAAGCAGCTGGATCTGAAATTTTCACTGTGAGCTATAACAAGGAACTGAACTCTAAGTTGCTAAAAACTCATCTAGTCAACTTGATACAAAGCATCTGCAATCTCAGAAAACCTGGTGAATTAGCTACATAAAATACGATGGAATTTTTTCTGTTACCTATGACTTCTCTCGTTTTTACAATTATATCAGAATATATACAGAATTTACTGGCCTATGACTTCCTAATGCCACTACTCTCATTGACACGGTTACAACTAATCTCTTATGTCCCTGTGCTACTACTGTTTTTCATGTGCTTTCACATGATGATCAAATCTTTAGCAGTCATGTTTAAACATTTAAAAGTAAGCTTCAAAAAAGCTAATGCAAAAAATGATCTAATGTTAAAAGTGAACTATCTAGAGACTAAACTAGATAGAATGCAAAGTCAATATGAGGAATTACTCAAGGCTAAAGGGACAATTGCAGAAACTATAGAATATGAAGCAACTAAATTTGAAGGTGCAACTAAATCAGATAAACCGACTAAATTAGAAATGGAAACTGAAGTATTAGAAAGGAAACCAGCTCATATGTTCCCCCCCAAGAGGGGTACCCATAGTGAATCCAGAGCATGGAATACAGAATCTCATATGCCACAAAAAGTTTTCGCAAGTTGATATTTAAAGTTTTAAGAAAAGTATTCCAAAATATGAAGAAGAGCCAATGGGAATTGTAAGACAATTCAAGTGCTTAATTAAGCTTTACAACCCTTCTTATTTGGACTTTGACATCCTTATGGATGAATTATTGAGAAAAAGAGAAAAACAACAGATTATACATGACAGTATACATGACCCTCTAATTGCTGATTGGTCAACTGAGGACCCTGATTAGGAAGTTAACTCTGTTATGGGGTACAGAAATTTAACTATAGCTAGGGAGGCAATAATTAAAACTATGAGACAAAATTCCAGATGTCCAGGAATCTGGTCTAAATTTGAGTGCCTAAAAAAGGAAGTGGGAGTGACTCCCTCCACTTTCCGTAATAGAATTACTGACTGTGCAGAAAAATAGATTGGATTGGATATGGACAACTTATGCACAACCCAAAAATAACTACAACCTTAAACAATACAGATAAACCCCAAGATGTTTCCTTTGTGACAGACCTGGTCATCTCATAAAATATTGCAGATTTAGGGGAAAATTCTTTGGGCAAAATTTCAGGGGAAACCAAGGTAATAGATTTATTCACTTTAGTGGATTCTGGCAAAATGAATATAGAAATTATGGGTTTAACAACAGATTTAATAAAGGATTTAATAATCCATTCCAGTAGGAGACCAAATTACCCAAATTATTTTGATACTGGATGCTATCATAATTCATAAGCCCCAGACATGAATTCCATGCAAGAATATATCAAAGCAGGTGATCATCCAAAATATTCACAAATAGCTGGTAGGAATCCCCAAAAACACGATATGCAAAAAGGTGCAAATGTAAGAATGAAATTTGGGAGATGCCATCTTTAAGTATATATATGTATTTTCTATGGACACGGGGAAATTATCAAACTACATTTCCCATGGTCCAACGGGTTTCTTGTTCTGGTTCTTTGGGCGTGGGGACGCCTACGTCTCCACGCAGAGAACAGTTTAAATCTCCTGGGTTAGGGGGGAGTGGCTTTCTTGGCCAGCAGACTCAGGAAGAGAGGGGAGGTAATAATGGCTGGGGCGGCAGTTTTGAATTCTTACAAGTGCGTGGTCTAATGATTTTATCTATCAGCATGGCTTTAATTAAAATACTAATTTATATTATTATATCAGCCTTTATCATTTTTTATCGTAATACAAATTCATTATGAAAGTATGCCAAGGCCTGTGCAATTAAAGATATAATATATGGAGAAAATGGACTAGGAACTATGAGAAATGAAATAATAACTAATGAAAATGACAAAGATATTTTTAAAATATGGGAAATTAGTACAGGAGAAATCAATGAAGAATTACAGAATGAGGAATGGGAACAAGTGTTAAGTTTTCCTAATCCTAGTGTGTTAGTTCCTTTAATATCTGTCCATTCTCCAGAAAATAGCACAGAATCCCATTTAACCCTAAAAATAGGAACACAAGTAGCAGAAGAGATTTCATAAGACAACACGGCTGCAGTCAAAAAGATATCAGAAGAAATGATTCAAGAAGACTAACTTAGAGACAAAGAGCAAGATTGAGACAAAGGAGAAAACATAAAAGAAACAGAGAAGATGACAGCTGAAAGGAAGATTGAACTGTAACAAAGACATTGCAGAAAAAAATCATCACAGAGAAGAGGAACACAGACTAATTATGGACATGAATTGTAAGATTTTTGCTCCATTCTAACACTGCACACTGTCACTATAGTTGCAAACACTACATAGTAACAACACAGAGACAGAAGACAGTAGAAGAGGAGGTGACTTTAAAGATTTAGTAAGTATTCACTACAAAATAACATACACATATAAGACACATTTCTTACGAACTCTACAACATAACCAGGTGATGAATATTTATAGAAATGAATTAATATAGATAAATCACCTTGGTAAAATAATAATTGTACACATTAAATTAACAAGATCTTATCTCACAGGAATACTTTATATGTTCCTAAGAAATAACATCAAGAAAACATACATATCTTTCAAAAGAAAATTTTTAAGGTTTTGTTAAACTATCCTAAGAGGGGAAGTTTATTTTCCTCCTGCAACATGTAAATAGTGTGTACATAACATATACACAGGTGTAGAAATTGTACATATATATATATTTTTAAAAAGGAAACAGTATCTTTATTGTGTGTCCAATCTGTCTGTACATCCCATTAGAAATAGACAAAGGTCTTTGTGTAAAATATTCTGACATTAAAAAGGTAAACACAGTGCATTATTGAATACACAAGAGGGATGCTGACATTCCACATTCTGTCAATCACATATGTACGCTATAGAGAAAGGCAATTTAAGTTATACTAATGCTTTCCCCCAGTTGGGCAAATTTAAGACGTGTGCTGAAAATGCTGCTAGTTAAGGAAGTCAGGTGCAAAACCCAGAACATAGCAGGTAATTGGAGAAATATTCCTATGCAAATCACCCCCGCAAATTCCAACCCTAGCTCTCACAGAGATAAGGTGGCCAAATCCTGCTAAATTCTCCAATGTTTTGGGGATATTGGGCAACTACAGAGGAACATAGTTCAATAAATCAAATTCTTGTTGGGACAAGTCGGGATCGACTACCTCTTGCCCTAGGAGAGTAGGAGCAAGTATTAATTTTCTGCCTATGTCATCTCCTTCTCCTAAAATGGAATTTAAACGAGATAGGCATCACCTCAGATTTCAAGCATGAGGTTCATATCTATATATTTTAATAGATGTGTATATAGTTAAATTGTTACAAAGTTTTGATTTTATTAGTATAGTAAGTTGATTTTGAGTTTTAATGTAGTTAATTTTAGTTTTCTGTATTAGCAATAGGATAAGGTCTAGCACAGTAAAGAGTTCCATTTGAATTGTTCAAATAGGATTTGTAAAATGCGGTTTGCATGAGTTTTGTATAGTTATTATTTTAGTCTTTAGTTTTTTGTAAAACATAAGTTAAATTGTTTTTTTGTAGCTGTATTTTATTGTGTCAAATGTTTTTCAAAAGTTTGCATTTTGCATTTCTGTAATGTATGTTTTGCACTTACATTTGTGCAACTGTTTTCATTGATTATTTCTTTTCCCTCAAATTTTCTTTTCTTTAATTTATATCTCTAGTACAAGTTAGCATAGATGAGTGTAACAAGAATAGGATAAGATAAGCATAGATTAAGACTATTTTTTTAAGGCAATATAATAACAACATTAGGTATAGCTTTATAATTACATAGAATAGTGAGCATATGGGAGAGATGTCTCCCATATGTTTGAAGGGGGGAAACTATAAGGAGGATATTAGAAAATAAACATTGTTTTATTAGTTTAAAGAAAAGAAGTAGAGAAGCTGCTGGAGGAGGAATTGGAGTTTCAAATAGAGCTGAGAAAGTGTTAATTTCAACTGGTGGCAGTTATAAGCATAATTCCATGACAGTTACATGCTCTGGGTGTGGCATTCCAAGAGTGGCTTCTGGCAGTCAACAAGAGCCACACCCACTTTTCTTTCTCTCTCAGGGCTGGAGAAGGTAACATCTTTGCCTCTCTCTATCTGGGTCTGAGGGAAAGACTTGAAGGAGGGGCGTGTTTTCTTTTCCAACTTAGGAAACACTATTCATTTATCTGTTACTGTCTATAGATGGGTTAAACTGTGAAAAGACCAAACAAAACCTGGTCTTGGGTTTGGACTCTGTGTTAGTTAAAAATCACCTGGGGTTCTATTTGGAAGGATTGAACCTCAATATAGTGTTTGACAAACTTCTGTGGACCTGTGGGGGTCCTTAAAACTACATTTCCCGTGGTCCAACGGGTTTCATGGGTTTCCTGTTTTGGATGACGTATTAAAGGTGAGGGACTGTTTTAAGTAGGGGGTAGTGACTTGGAACTTCCTCTTTGGTTACTTGAGCTGGAGGAGAGAGGAAAGGAAAATGGCTGAGGTGAGGTTAGAATAGGTTTCTTACAGGCGTGTGGTCAGTTTATCTCTATCAGCATGGCTTTTATTAAAATACTATTCTCCCTTTTGATCTCGGCCCTCATCATTTTTAATAATAACAACTCTGAGTCTGTTAAAGGCTCAGAGTCCTAACTTGGTTCTTGTGGAGACTCAATAAGCCAGCCTTGGTGACCTTTATAACTTAAAGGCGAAGTTAAGAGTCACAATGGTTGGGTTTATTTAGAATAGTATAAATTTGGTTAGTTAGATCAGTGAGGATTAGCGTAGCTTACGAACCACAGGAGAAGCTGTACCTTGGGGGACCTGGGAGTTTATTTGGGTGGATTTAGAATCCCTTAGAATTAGAAATCCCTTTTCCTTCATATATATTTAAATAAATAGTTTATTTTTTATAAACAAGAGCATTCCTTGAATATTGCATTGGTCGTCTAATATTATTTTTACAGTTGGATGAATTAGCTTTTGTCTAGTGGACACTTTCCCCAATAATCTGGCTGCTACAAACACTATACTTATTGTTTTCATGTAAATGGAAATCAGTTTATGTGTCTTCTAAAATTTCTTTCCATTCACTCCGCTTATCCTTTGATATGGGCAAATATTTTTTTTTAACTCTAACTTCTGTGTATTGGCTCATAGGTGGAAGAGTGGTAAGGGTGGGCAATGGGGGTCAAGTGACTTGCCCAGGGTCACACAGCTGGGAAGTGTTTGAGACTGGCTTTGAATCTAGGACCTCCTGTCTCTAGGCCTGACTCTCAATCCACTGAGCTACCCAGCTGAACCCATGGGCAAATATTAAATTAGCTGAAGGTGAGATAACTGATGCAGGGACCTCAGAATCAATGAAGGTGGGGATGATTGCTGGCTCCCCATCAGCAATATGAACAATGTAACTTGGAATACACTTGTCTATGCATGTTTACATATATATATATATATATGTATATGGATATGTATATATCTCATTCATATCCATTATATATACACACACACACCACACACACCTAGCAAAATGTTCAACTGAATTAGACCTCTGAGTCATGGGAATATAATCACGTAGTCTAAGAAAAAGAATTTATATGTAGCTCTGACACTAAAGAATTACACTGTTTCCAAAAAAGACTAAAACAACCCAAAGCTGCATCCACAGTGAAATTGCATTCCCATACTATAAAGGCACCAGCAGAACCTGATCTTTTCTATCCATACCTTTTGAGGCAAAATCACCCACACAAAGTGGAGGAGGCAGGAAGGAATTCTCTGAGGGTTCTATGGCCAGGAGAGGAGTTCCTGACCCAAAAGGTCCCTGAGGGATCACCCAGCAGCCCATTTTGTTTGGGCTGAGAGACAAAAGACCAGCAGAGCTGTGGATGGGGTGTTGTGTCCTCACCAGGGTCTGGCCACTCATCTACTCACCTGACCAGCAGCTTCTTAGGACACTACCAGCTAGAATCCAATGTGGTTCTCCTGACTCCAGCTCAGAGATCATCACATCCTGGTGGGAATCAGCAAGACCTAGTCATGAGAAAGGGCAGAGTGATAGAGAGGGAGGATGATCTCAGAAACCAAACTTCTCAGACCCTTAGGAACAAGCTAGTAAAGGAGCCTAGGAGCCATGGAGGAGTTTAGAGAAAACCTCAAGGCGGATCTGCTTTGTTTTCCTGGGAAGACACAGGAATGGAACAAGGAATGGAGAGGGGTTCAGAAGAACAGAGGGATCATTTGATCCATTCAATATTGAGGTATCTGGAGCTTCCCTGACTTCAAGTACTTCCCCTGAGCCTTTAGAAGGCCCCTGTGGCCTGAGGGAGCAGAGCTGGGCTGGGACCACACAGTG
>NC_058130.1:794109620-794140584 GCF_016433145.1 Gracilinanus agilis | reverse complement strand
GGAGGGAGCTGGTTCCATCTGAAGGAGCATCTTGTGGTTTCTGGACTTTTCTTTGGACTGAGGCCTCTCCCAGCCCCCAGTCCAGGCTCCAGCCCCTTTGCCTGGCCCCTGGGGAGCCAGTCACTGCTTTCTCTGGTCACCTTCCCTCAGGCTGGAGAGAAGCCCAAGTCCTTCAGTTCCATGGACATTTCCAGTCACAGGCTCCCCCCAACCCCACATTGTTCCCAGGCTCCAGGGCTGCCTCTGTGTGGGGGCCACAAGAACATCATCTTCCTCATTCTGAAGAATATCCTGTTCTGGGGGCCTGCCTGGATGACTCTCTGTTCTTCTGGGGGCTAAGCCTGCATGTGCCTGCAGGAAAGAGTTCCTCCTGGGCCTCCCTTTAGGGCTCCCTCCCAGCTCAGCTTGGACAGGCCTGTGGAGATTAAAATTAATATGCAAAATACTAAATCTTATATTTATGAATATTTTATTACTAATAAACTAACAAAAGAGACTAACTAAAAGGTACTAACCAGCTCATTCCCAGCAACCAAAGAGAAAGAGGGAGGAGTTACAGCCAACTATAAAACCATAAGTGACCATGCAAACATGGAAGCTCAGGAGAGATTAAAGGGAATTCTGAGAAATACTAAGGACTTGTGGAGGATGTAGTCCAAGGTTCAAAATCTCCATTTATACATATCCCCCCATGATCCTTTGGGAGACCAGTCTCCCCAATGGATCATAAAAACATAATCAACTTATAAATTGCAATAATTTGTGGATAAAAGAAAAAAACAAAATCAATGATTGCTACATTAACAAAAGGTCAACTTGTGGGCATAAAAGTATACATTCAAAACAAATGTTTTCAACCCCCACAAAGTTCAAATTCACATCCCAAAGTTCAATTCTGGATCTTCCTGATGCAGTGTGTGCTCTCTGCAGGCATCTGCATAGCACCTTCTTTATACAGTAAGTTCGTTGTCTGGATTCTGCAAGGAAACAAATTTCTTACCCTAAAATTACCTAAATTCCACTCAAAGTTCACAACAATAACAAAGTCCCCCCTGAGGTGGATAATAACACAGGGATCACTTAAGGATTCATGGCTGAGTATTAAGGTATATGAATCAATTCCACAAGAAACCAAAAACATTTTAAAAATCCACATAAAAGAGAAAAAATAACATGGATGAAATAGAAAATATCAAAGTCTTATGTCTAAAAAAATCTAAGTAAAGGAAAAACCCAGGACATTCCTCATTTAATACATTTCTTAAGATGATGAGATGGACATTTCTTATTATTGGGAGTATGAAAGGGAATTTAAACTCTCTTTGTTCTTTTTAATTTAATCAATCCAGGACTTGGACTTTGCCTCCCTCTGTTTTAATTTAATTAGTCAGGGACCTGAAGGTCTTTTTACCATTGAGATGTGCAGAGATAGACCAGCCAACAGTGAAAGGAAGTAGAACCCAGAAAGACAGGAAGCGATGTGGGAAAAGGGCTCATAAAAGTGAGGCTGAAGAGCTGAGCATTCACTCTGCGTTGGTGATTCTGTGTTGGTGGCTCTTGCTGAAAGAGGAGTTGGGATTTGGGGAGTTGCTTTGGTTGAAGACACCCTGGCCAGAGCCACTGGCTTTTCGGCTCTTCTACTGCCTTGGGTGGGAAGGTGTCTCTTGTGAGACTCTCCTGCTCTTCTGGCTGGAGATTGGACCTTTTTAGGGGAAGTGAGCTAGGGATCCACACTAGAGAGAACTTTAGGAATATGATGAATGTAGTAAGGCCTTCAGGCAACAATCATCTCTTATTTCCAAGCAAGAATTCCTTTAGAATAGAATTGAATTGTTCTCAACAATAAAGTGATCCAAACACAATCCCAAAGGACTCATGATAAAAAAATCTCATCTGTTTCCTGAGAAAGAAGTGATGGAATCCAAAATCAGACCAAAGAAAAATCTCTTCATTTAAAAAATTTTTGTTTTGTTTGAGTTTAGTTCCACCAAAGGATCCCTATGGAAAAATGTTTCATAGGATTGCACATGTAAAATCTATATTATATTGTTAAACATCTCTTGGGAATTGGAAAGAAAAACTGAGTCTCAAATTTTTTTTAAATGTTGGATATTGTTTTTATACATAATTGTTGTCAAAAAATAAAGTATGAAATGATGGAGAAGAGTTGTATGTTCAATGGTGAACAATTTTTTTTGGTCATCAAAGTATTTTATTTTTATTTTATTTTTAAAGTATTTTCCATGGTTACATGATTCATGGTGAACATTTTAAGAAATAAATGGGTATATAAGGAATGGTTACAGGAAGGACTCCACCTGGAGCTCATACTTGACTATATACTGGACACATTATGCTGGAGATCAGATTCAATGCCTCCAATTCACTAGGAAAGGAGTTTTGCTGTAGCACAGACTTCATAGACTTTCCCACAGAGAAGCCCTCATTAAACATCCCAATTTCATATTGTGCAAAACATACTACAATAATGACTTTTTCTCTGAAATCCTAATGTTTGTCATTCTTCCTCACTATTTGCTGGCATTCATCTATTATACTGTTTTTAACCATTCCCTAGTTAATTGGCACTCATTTTTTCCTTGTTTTGTTGTGTTTTCTTTTGCTAGCACATAGAGATCTTACCACAGAAACAAAATAAGAATACATGGGGAAGATGTGGAAGGATTAGGGGACCTGATTCCTACTGTTCAATCCATTCTGTCCAATGATTCGGGCTTATGATGGAGTTGGCTGATTTCTGGGTCTGACCAGAAGTCCAACCCCTCTGATGAAGGAATAAGGGAAGATTTGAAGTCTCCAAGTCCACCTTGTCTCTTGAAATATCAACTAATGGGGACTCAGGGGACATGCTAAGGTTGAGCTGTTCAGCTAAAGAGAAACAGATCACAACTTCCTTCATAAGCAAGAGGCAAGGGCACCCTCTTTTCCAAGGATGTTGGTGAAGGAGACACATTTTTTTCTTACAGGAATCCCATTCCTCCATTGAGTAACCATATTATCCTCGAAGAAATAGCCTCAGATTCTTTATTGGTTAAAATATGAATGCTACACAATAAAACATTTCTATAAGACTAACAAAGTCCTAATTATTCCTCCCTCTCATGATTACTTTCCCTCTTATCATAGAGTAATTATAATGGAGAAGGAGATAAGAATTTCACTTGCTCTTACAGCTCACAAGGAAATAAGGAGATTTAAGCAAATCTCTTCAATTTTCTCCTTTCAAATATAGCTAATTAAAGAATTGATGGGTTTTAACTATCAATAGTATACAATACTTTAAAATTTAATTTTTTCAAACCCTTACCTTCTGTTTTATAATAAATATTGTGTATTAGTTCCAAGGCAGAAGAGTGGTAAAGGCTAGGCAATGGGGGTTAAATGACTTGCCCAGGGTCACACAGCTAGGAAGTGTCTGAGGCCAGATTTGAATTTAGGATTTTCCATCTCTAGGCCTGGCTCTCTATCCACTGAGTCACCCAGCTGTCCCAATATCATATAATATTAAATGATATAAAATTACACAAGGTATTACATTGTTGTATTTTAATAGATTATGTTTTATAATTGTGTAAATGGAATTAGCTCTAGCCCATTCATAGTCAAAACTCTACTTACCTGAGATGATGTCATCTCCACATACCTTAGTGGGGAGGGGAGATGAGTTATCCACAGGTGACAATAGTAACAAATCAAGAACTAGGGACTGCCCTTTGGGCAGTCCAAATCAATGTAGAGGCTGCCATTTGTCCACTTGAATTAGAGGTGGACCCACAGGAAGTGACAAGAGACACTATCTCTACAAAAATGTTGGTTACTTCCTGTTGGGGCAGTTCCTGCTTTGAACTTGGTGCTGAAGCATCTCAGCTGAGACCTCAGGCTGCTTCCACTCTGAATTGTCATGTGGGTAAGTTAGGCTGACTTCCTTGGCCTACCTTGGCATTTCCAAACTCTACCTTAAGTAGGCTTTTACCTCTCTGATTGCTAAGGTCTTGTGGCGTATAATTTAGTTTGATTAGCCTTTTAACCCTCTCTCTGTCCAGGCCTCTGCAGGCCTGGACTAGCCTCTTCCTCTCTCTATTTCCCTACCTTTTACCTTCCTAATTGTAAATAAACTACCTTAAACTTGATCCTGACTTGGGTCTATTTAATTATGGAATCAATCTGAATTATTGATTCCTAGCGGCCACACTTTAAATATATACCTATAAAATACCTAAAATCTCCCTCTTACAATTTGGCGATCCACAGCAGTCTCGAACTTTCTCAATTTTCCTAAATTTTCTTGAATTCTTCTTATATCTTATAACTATCCCCCTAAGTCAGCCTTCTCACAGCTCGCTTTGGAACTGCGATTGATATAAAGCTGCCTCATGAACCTGTTTGGTGGAGGCACCAAAAGATGCCTAAAGACCTTTCACTGGACCATGGAGACCAAAATTGAACTTTGGGTGCAGTTGATTTGAACTATGGGGAGCTGAACGAGTTGGATGCATTTGTTTTGAATGTACACTATTATGCCAATAGGGGACTGCCCCCAAATTGGTTTTTTGTCAATGTGGCTAGTTTTATCCATTTGTTTATCCATTTCTTTTATCCCCCAAATTCCTAAAATTTAGAAGTTGTCTATGTTTACAGATCCAGCGAAGAAAAAGGGTCAACCTTTTTTTTTGCCGGATCTCAGGGGGAAATGTTTGTTTTGAATTCAGGGAAGTGCTATTTTGGAAGTGTTTAGCAGACTCCCTATGGACACGTGGGGGCTTTGAGACTACATTTCCCATGATTCCAATGGGTTTCTGGTTTTGGGCATGGGGATATCTGACATCCCCACGTATGGGGAGCTTAAATTTGGAAGGCGGAGTTGAGACAGCCTCTTGGCTACCTGGCTGGTGTATGAGATACATGTTGGGCTCTGGCGGTAAATTTTTAATTTTTAAGTGCGGTTTTATATATATACATATATATGTATATATATATTTTACCAACAAAGCCATGGCTATTAAAATATTAATTTCTCTTATACTATCAGTCTTTATCATTTTTAATCATAACATATTATAGATTATATTATAATCATTATCATGTAATATTATTATACATGATCAACAGGGCTAATAACATACATGTTTTTAACACATATTTATTCACCTTTTAAAAAATTTAGCTTATAATCTAGCAACCTCCAGATTTTAAGAGAAGCTGCTTTTCTATTGCATATTTTCAAGGGTTTGCCAAATTTCTCCTTTTCATCAAGAATATATTAAATTTTAAACCTAAAACAAAAGTATCAAATTACCTTACACAGAACTGCTTCCTCTTACTACTCTTTACTTTTTTAATCACATCTAAAACCCTGTATAAGGTTATCTAATGTGAACAGTCTAGTAAAGTAATAATAAAAACAGTGGCAGTTAGATGGCTTTCTGGATTGAGAGACAGGTGTAGTAGAGATTGAAGGTGCTAGTTTCAAATCTGGCCCCAGACACTTCCTAGCTGGGCCCCTTAGGCAAGTCACTTAAACCTATTACCTAGCCCTTACCATTCTTGTGTTTTGGAACCAGTTTACAATATTGATTCCAAGAAGAAAGGTAAGGACCTAAAAGATAATAATGATAGCAATAACAAGAATTAACATTTATATAGTGTTTGCCATAAACTAAGTAGAATATTAAGCCCAGGTGACCATATTTCCAAATTCCAGGTGAAATCTCATGACTAGTCAATTATATAGACTGGTGGAATCATTATATTTTCCAGCATTATAGTCCTTCCTCAAAACAATTATCACTTTAAAAGAAAGAAAAGATCTTATTTTATTACCACTCAGTTTCAAAATTCACAGCTAACATTAACCTTATTCCTCTTTCCTATCAAAAATCTTGATCCATTTTTGTGCTGTCATATTTAAAAGATGGTTAAAAAAGGTTGGTTGCCAATTGTAATAATTAAAAATTAAATTATGAGGCTATTAGTAGCTTTAACAATTTGGTTTAATTAAAATAGAGATAGTAAAAAGAGGGAAATGTGGGAAAAAGTTAGAAAATTGCCTAGCCTATCACCTTAGAGTCTGCTCCAACAAAATCCAGCTCACCTCTGACAAAGTTCCAATATCCAATCAGAAGAGCACAAGAGTCAAGAGTCACCAATGCAGGAATCCAAATCCGAGTCTGAGAGTCCCTTCAGCAAGAGCCACCAGTGCAAGAGAGAGACTG
This sequence comes from Gracilinanus agilis, assembly GCF_016433145.1. Lineage (NCBI taxonomy): Eukaryota > Metazoa > Chordata > Mammalia > Didelphimorphia > Didelphidae > Gracilinanus > Gracilinanus agilis. Next base: position 794,134,351 of record NC_058130.1, on the reverse strand, counting down.
AGCAGAGAGTGGGTCCTGCCTTATGTACAGTTTTCTCTACCCATTAGCTCTCCCACGTCACATCTCAGGAACCAATCATAGTTCCTTAATTTGTCTGGTACTGCCCAAGGGGGCAGTGCTTGTGGGATCAACATCCTGTCTCTGATGGTGTGAACATCCTTTCTCTGAGAGTGTGTCTGTACTGGCAGTCAATGCTGGAGCAAAGACATGTGCAAGAGAAGATATTTAGCTCATTAAGCTAGATTTCTTACTCTATCCTCTTTCTCATTTCTCTACTTTCACTCTTTCCCTCTATTTTATAAATAAATACTGCTAAAAAGTCATTTGACTTGAGATATACTAATTTCAGTGACCACATTCTCATATATTTAGTCCAAACTTAATTTTTAACCCTTATAGTTCTGGCAGACCATGAAGGTTGTGGCAGTACCCCTCAATTTTATTGATTTTTCCTTCACTAAAGTCAGCTTTTTTTGGAATGCTGGGTCTACAATCCACAGCTTTGAGATAAAGGTAAGTTGTTTTTCTCTCTTTTTCCCTTAAAATAAATAGAACACAACTGTTTTTATCTTACTGGCAGCACGTGGGCTACTCTTTTCCTTAGAAAAAACTAGCAGGGAAACACTTCATACCCCTCTTGGGGAATCACCTCTGCCCAACACAGGACTCTGCCTCACACCTAGAAAAAAACCTTCAGAGTACTGGAGGAAGTTAGTGAGCTCAGTTCACTATTAAGGAGCTCTTTATTAAGCTGAAATTAATAGTTTTTGCCTTGTCTTGCTCCTGGAAGTCTACTTTCTCCCTTTATCCAAGCCCTCCCGTATGCCTTCCACTTAAGTGGGAGGTGAGACCTGGGGAGATCAGTTAGGAAGAGCAGTGATAAAGCTTAAAAAAAAAGAACTGGTTCTTTTAATGCTTTTCAGAGCACAAATAAGGAAAGAAAGTAATCTATAGAAAACTCTTTTGCCCCAGGCCTCAGAAAAGAGGCATTTTTGCCCAGAGTTCAGCACCTGGTAAGAAGCACATTCTTAAAAAAGACCACACCCTGACGCTAGCCCCTAACCAGTAGCACCATCTACTGACAAAAAGCAGAATATCAAGGGATTTAATTAAATTTTAAAATGTGGTTAGGGCAACTTAACTGCATGGATTTTAACACGTAACCTAATTTGGAAAAACATTGTCTCTTTTCTGTTTAAAAAGAACATTTCACAGTGGCTCTATATTGCACAGTTCCTAGCCAGTGAAATAGGCTTAAAATTTTACCTATTCTTACTTAAGAAGAAACAAAGCAATTGTTTGTTTGAACTCAGAGCTGAATTAAAAGCTTAACTTGAAAGTAACTCAAATTTCCTTGAAATACAACTGGAAAATATCGAGAATTTGGGGGAGCTCAAGGCTTTTATGAAAAGCATTGAAAAGAACTAAGAAAAAACCCAAAGTAAGAGAGAGTTCTCTCTCCATACTTTCTCATTATCATAGCCAATTCAGTCTCTGTCCCATCTGGCCCTATGCAATTTTTGCATATTTACATAATTTATATGTTTGCATATTTATATAATTTATGCAATTTTTTGCATAGGTTTTTTTGGCAACTGCCACTTACAGATTAAACTCACAAAGAAGGATAGTGTATCAGAAGCAGAGTAAATCTGATAATCCTTCACTAAAGGAATGACAGGATTACTGATCTTTGTCACAAAGCAGGGAATTACACAAAGATTAACTAATCACACTCTATGGGTTCTTTGAGGTAAGAGGAAACAACAGGAAGGAAAACAAAATAGTTTAATGTATAAAAAGGGGAAGGAGAGTGGGAGAGGTATTTCTATAACTAGGAATAGCTAACTGACAAGAAATTGAGTTCTAAGAGGGAGTTTCTCTGTCAACCCAACTTCAGTCAGGCAGACAGCCTTGACTGAAGACTAGAGGGAGAGCTGGGTATTGGGATTCTTAAAATTGGTCCAAGCTGCTCCTTTGATGACTTCAGGATAATAGGAACCAACTCCTTGCACAGCCAACAATCCAATAGATACCAGGTAGGAAAGAATGCCTGAAAACTGTCCACCAGAAACAGACACTCCCACCACCAAGGGTTGCCTTAAAGCTTCTCCAGTCCCCAAGATCCCAAGCTTATGGAGTCACTGCTGGCTGGACTTCTGCTCCAAAACCCCTTTCACACCAGCACTGACAGTTCCCACTCCCCACCCACCCCCAGATGCATTCCAATACAGAATGTTCAAAGCTGACAGCCAAGCTCCTATCCCTAGGTACTTCTTACTCATCATGAATTTCTATTCTATTCCCTAAATTACTTCATTACAGGTGGTACCTCAGAGTTCTTTCCCAGAGGACCTGATATACCCAGGGGTATGTGGAAAGCCCTACTCTCTTCTCACAAATTTTGAGCCAAGATACAGATAATATTGAATTTTAAAACAGTTGGTTAATTCAATATGTGGATGATTTGCTCTTGCCCTCACCAAATGCCACAGCATGCCAAGGAGATAGCAAAACATCTTCTTTTAGAACTACACAAAAAAGGCCATGAGGTCTCAAAAGCAAAGGTTCAGTGATGTCTCCCCAAAGTGGAATATTTAGGGTCCATTTTAATTGCTGGAGCCCATTCTATTTCTCCTAAGCGTGTTGAAGATATTCAAAATTTGAATGTTCCCACCACTAAGAAATAGTTGAGAGAAATTTTAGAAGCAACAGGTTTTTGTACACAATAGATCCCTTGGTTTGGGGAAATTACTAAACCCTTTATAGCACTAACAAAAGATCCAGTCTTTGAACCACTTAGATTAGAGGTAGAACACCTGTAAGCTCTGTCAAATTTAAAACAGGCTGTCCTGTCTGCCCCTGCTCTAGGCATCCCAGATTATAAAAAAACATTTACTTTGCATGTACATGAACAAAGAGGGATGACTGCAGGTGTGTTAACCCAAAGTTTGGGACCAGTTCAGCACCCGTTTGTTTATTATTCAGCCCAGCTGCACCCATGCATTAGAGGCATAGCTGCCACAGCTTTATTAGTAACTAAAGCTGCTGATTTAGTATTGGGGTGCCTATTAACAATAATATACCCACATGAAGTCAAAGTATTGTTGCTAAGGCATAGAACACAGACATTTTCTGGTCAGAGACTCACAAGATATGAAATAACCTTGTTGGACAATGAAAATATTACTTTAAAATCCTGTACAACTCTTAACCCTGCCACCTTACTTCCAGATTTACCAGTCTCAGGAGAACCATAACACATATGGGAGGCTGTTGGAAACTGGGACCAAACAAGGGGACACACACTGTGGGCCACACACACAAGCCCCACTAGGAGAAAGAGTGTAATAAATAAACTAAATGAAACTCACAGGGGATTTGGGAAATATGTGTGAAATGAGAGAGGAACCCTACAGCTGGGGTAACAAACAGTTTAACTGAAATCAAAACCAAACAGGAAAACACTAAGCTCTGTGGGTTCTTGCTGGTTTGGAGGAGAGAACAACAGGAAGGTTTATAAAAGTTAGTTTAATGTCTTATCAAGGTCAGGCAATGAAGGGAGAGGGCCAATGGACACTTTAAGGCTATTGGTAAAGACAAAGGACTAGAGGGTTGGAAATTACTACTCTACTTCTAAACCTATAGCAGACAGCCTAGGAAAGTCTGGCTGGCCAAGGGGAAAAGGATTTCTTACTAAGATGCCCTTTGGCTGCTTTTCAGATGTATCAGCTTGTCTCAGTAACACAGGTAACTCACCAAGGTAAATCCACTGGGAAAAGTCATAGAGAAAGATTTATTTGTATATCCACCATACAAGATAATATTCCTATTCTCAACCTGATCTTCTTGGCTTGCTAGATGATCTTGTAGATAGAGATACCACACTTTTACAGGCTCTTCAGTCAGTCAGTTAACTCCTCAAAGTCAACTGCCATTACATAGAGTCACTTAGAAAAGTCACTCTTCTGACCAGAATTCCAAGATTAGACTTCTCAGGCCTTGCCTGTCAGCTCTGTCTGCTTTTGCTACTTAATCTAAAATCCTACATTTCCCTATAACACACAGTTGTGAATCTTTAGTGTCCATGCTGAAAATCCTTGAGATAATTTCCTGGATACTCCTTTAGACAACCCAGATCTAATTTTATTCATTCATGGTTCTTCTTTTATGAAGGATGGCATATATTACACTGGAGCTGCTGTAGTCACAGAATTTGCCATTGTGTGATCAGCTTCACTGTCCTCAAATATAAGTGCTCAAGGTGCAAAACTTATAGTCCTAAAACATGCCTGTATGATTGCCAAGGACAAAAAGGCAACACTTTATACAGATTCCAGGGAAGTATTTGGAATTTGTCATGCAGTGGATATGTTATGGCTTCAGAGAGGATTTTTAACCTCAGCTGGAAAATCTATATCAAATGCAGAAATTATTAATGAAGTTCTTTCTGCTCTCCAGCTACGTGAAGCTCTAGCCATAGTTCATTGCTCTGCCCATACAGGTGGCACTGACCCTATCTTTAGGGGGAATGACCAAGCAGATACTCCTGCAAAGTTCATGGCCATAGAAGGGCCTGAATTAACTTTAACTTTGACAACAAATAGCAAATCAGATTTATCAGTTTCCTATAATAAATAGGAAGTGGAAAAATGGAAGCAAAAATTTAAGGCTAAACAGATAAATGGAGTATGGGTGTCCTATAAAGTTGATAAACCCTGCTTCCTAGAAGTTTTTATCACCAAATATGCCAATTCATACATAAAAAAATGGTCACTTCGGCACCCAGGACATTGTAGATTCTGTTAAAAGAGTATGGATAGCCACTGATATAACTACTACAGTCTCTAAAGTGTGTACAGCCTGCCCTACCTGCCAAGCATTCAATCAGCACTCCTTTCATGGCAAAACACAGTTATTTTGAGTGTAAAGTCTTATGCCAAAGGCAACTGCCCCCACTTGACATTTTGTCAATGCTCCTCGCAAACATTGGTTTTGCTCTGTCTCTCTTCTATTTCCCTCTTATTTCTAAATATTGTAGTTTCCTCTTAAAATGTGCAATATTGTATGCACCTGCAGTTAGAATATTTTTAGGGGTATAAGGTAATTGTGTCTAATGATCCATTGTGGGGGCAAATTAGAAGCAAGGAGGGGGTTGGACTCCATCTCCAAGAAGAGCTAAAATTTAGAGAAGGCTTCCTGGATGCCAGGCACTGTGCTAAGGGCTTCATGACAACTATCTCAATGGCCCTGGGTGAGTCATTTAACCTGCTTCTCTCTGGTCTTCCCTGTCTATACAATGGGGTGTTAAGAGCAGCTACATCTCAGGGTTGGGGGAGAATTAGGTGAGAAAATGTGTATAAGATGCTGTGCAAGCCTTCCCTCCCTGTGGCAATATGGGCTTTGGTATGAGGATGACTCTTTGGAGGACAAGTGCCCTAGGAAAGACAGCAGAGAGAACACTGACACTGGAGTGGCTTCATTTTTAATTCAACTGATATTCAGGAAAGAGTAGAGAAAGGCAGGAGCTGGGATGGATCGGCCCCAGGCTGAGAAGTGGGGCCAATGTGGGTGCACACATGCCTTTGGGGGTTTCCTGCTGTTTCCTGACTGAAATTACCTTGAGACTGATTTGGAGTTAGAAGTCTTCATTTATGGATAATGCCAGCTTATTGGTTAGACCAGCATCATCCCTATGAAGTGTTGTGAGGGTTTATTTAGCAATTAATGTAGTAATAGTGTTGGACCTAGCAGGAAGGGCTAGAGGATTCCAAGATGGAATGAAGGAGCAGGAAGTGGGCTTGTGCTCAGAGAGAGACTCCATTAGTGGTTGGCACAAACTGTTGCTAGCCCTGGGAGATCTCAGAGTTAAGGAAACCCTGCATCGAGATTCCCTGGGATCCTGAATGGTGGAGGCTTTCAGCAAGTGGACAAGACCTGCAGAGCTATACCAAGTAGAGAAGGGGTTTGGGTTCTGGTGGACAGCATCTCAAGCACACTCTCTCTACTTGGGTACCTTGGACCACTTTGGCTCTTGTCATCCTGTGATCATCTTTGGATTACCGTGAGAACCCTCAAAGCCAACCTCAGGCCCTTTAGCTGTGCTGGCCAAACCTGGCTGGAACCAGGTTTGAAGCAGCCTTCCCAGTGACTCCAGTACTACTCCTTTGGGCCCTGCCTGGCTTAGGTCAATTAGATTAGAGTAGTCAAGTCCTCCCCTTGCCCCTGTGGTTTGCCCTTCAGGTTTTCAAGTGCAGAATCCCCTATCCCATCTTTTATTTAGTTACCCTCAATTAAACTGTTAAAAACCTTTATCTTTGCCTGCTGGTTCCATAGACCCTAGCCTAGTGGTGAGCTGGGTGACTGTTGGCCTAACTGCCATTCCTGACAGTTAACAACAGCTTGGCAGTGAACCCTGGTCTCCCTATCCTGGTTGGTCCTGTCTCTCCTTCAACCCAGTGTGGACCCACAAACCCTTTAGATTATATTTTAACATCCCTGGTACCTCCATCTTTTACAGAAGTCACAGGGAAGTCAGTGGCCCTCTCGAATGACCAGAGACCCCCAATCTTGCTCAGACAGTTGAACAAATAGTTTCAGGAACTCATTATTCAGCTCCTACCTTGAACACCACAAGACATCTGTACCTGGTGAATGCCTCATTAGGAGACGGTTTCTCAGACCCTCAACCCTTGCCCATAGACAGGGTGGACAAGGGAAGGACCAGCATCTCTCCTTGATGAGCAGGATTCTTTCCTCATGAATGCAAGACTGAGAGATGAGAGGTCACTTCAAACAAATCAGAGGAGCCATGAAGAAGGTAGAGTCATGGAGAGGGGAAGAATTCATCTCCACCCAGGGGACAGGGGGGTTGCAAAAGATAAAATGAGCCATTCTTATTTTTATAAAAAGTGCATTCATGACTGAAAGGGAAGCCATTAGTTGGGAAAAGGCCTTGAAGCAGGTTTCACTTGTCAGACATCCTGTCCAAGGGATATAAAGAAAAGACGCTCATTACATAGAGGCATATGAAAAATGGAGACAACAGACAGGCGATCAAGGCTGCGAATGGACAGCTTTTGGTTTTCTTTTTTTAGTTTATCCCTTACTTTTGGTCTTCGTGGCATTTCTAAGAAGAGCTGTGAAGGCTAAGCAATGTGAGTTAGTGACTTTCACAAGATGATGCAGCCTGGTAGGGTCTGAGTTCAGACTTGATGAGAACAGGAAGCTTTCATGGAGAGAAATGCAAGTTATCAACTAGTATAAGGGGGATAATACTCTACCTGTATAATCACAGTTCCAAATCACTAATAACTGGAAAGAGTTTCAGACTGATAAAGGTGATAAGAAGAGAATCCCAAATATTGGGAATTTGTTTACCCCAATTGTGCTTTTCTTACAAGTTTTGTTTTTCTTTTTCACCTCAGAAAAAGCAGATCAGTCAGGGAGAAAATCCATGTAATATATCAATAACAAGTTTAAATGAAAGTACTCCAAATCAGTCATCAATAACTGCATATTAAATTCTAAGACTACATTTGGCCCCCACGCCATTGACAAAGATGCCAGGGGAAAGTATTGAAAGGGCTTTGGCTAAATTTAATAATGAACTGTTGTTGAAATGATGACATTGCCCCAAAATCATGAAAGTTGTTCTACTCATTGACTCAGTGATACCAGTAGTGGCCATTTTCCCTAACAGAAAGGGGAAAAGCCCAAATGTACAAACAAACTGATAGCAACTCCTTTTGGCATGTCAGTGTACTGGAAAGGAAGATGTGATATCCTACAATGGAGCATCAACTGAACTTTTGGGATGTGGTTGTTATGGCCCAAAGACTGTGTCATAAAGCACAGACACTTTCTGTGAAACCTGGGCAGTGTTGTATGAACTAATGCAGATTTCATGATGTTAGTGACGCCAGTAAGATCCCTATGAAGGCAAATACTCTGAACAGATATCCCACATCTCATTACTTCAATGGTCAGCCAGTAGACCAGGGACCTCTCAGGACCTCTGTCACCTGCCTCCAGACCTAGAAGAGACAGACACCAGATGTAGAATGAAATGTCCAATTTGGGAAATGCACGATGAGAGAATTTATATTCCTTGATTCTGATTTTAATATTATTTTATTTGCTGATATATATTTTTTTCAATTTTGGTTGGGCTAGGATAGCAGTCTGAGGGGGTCGAGGATAGATTCTTCCCCCCAACCCATCCCACTTTACCCTCTCTCCCTGCCCCACCTGCTGGATTATCTGAAGTCCTGTGTGAACCATGCTGGGGTTAGTGAGCAGGCAGATATGTACGCCTGGGTAAGGGGTAGGATGTGTGCAGGAGAGGAAGGGGCAGAAGAGTCCTAGTATGTACCCGTGTGTGTGTGTCTGTTTCTGTGTCTGTGTTAAAAAAACAGAAGGTAGCTAATAAACACAGAAGGCTAACAAGAGAACACAGGCGGATAGATGTAGTTTCCCCTTAGAGAGCTCCCTAAATACCCAGCCTTGATCTCCGGGGATTCTAGCCCCTGTTAGTAACAGGATTACTTTCTCTCACTGGGCCAGTCCCACAAAATGCCTTGGAGACGATGTTATATTAAAATCAGTATCTCTATTTATTCAAAGAGAGGGTACAAACTGAGGATCAGAACAAGCTTAAGAGAGATTGCCTAAGGGAAACACAGCCGGCGTCCAAGGCAAGCAGTGAGCAAGCACTCAGCTGTTGGCAATGTAAGGGAAAGAGGGATTTTATACTTTCCAAGCCTCAGAGAGCAGCTCCAGTCAGCAGCAGCAGCAGCAACAGGAGGTGCAGGAGTGGCAGACCCAGGCGGCTCCAGCTAGAACTGACCCTGTCTCTAGGGGAAATGCCCAGACAGACGGAGCTGCCAAGCAAGGACCTCACCTCCTCCAGGACGGGATAAGCTGTGCAGGATCCCAGGACCACAAGAGTCCAGGATGGGGGGAGCAAAGGTAAATCTAAGGGGACTTCTAATTTGAAGTCCTCAGAGCCTGCTCCCAGCCCAAGCCCTGCCCCCAGATGGAGCCCAGCCCAGCCCTGCAGGCTCCCCTGCATCTCCCTCAGCCCTAGCCCTTGGCCCAACTCCACCTTACCTTTAGGCCACACCCATTTCTCACAGACCCCGCCCCCTCCGCTAAGCTCCGCCTCTGATTCCGTTCCCCTCCCTTATGCCCAGGCTCCACCCCTTACTTGACTGGCAAGTCCCTTCCCAGAAGTCTTTGCTGTAAGAGTTCTTGGTGTGGGGGCTCCCCCTCCCTGGCTTGTCATGTACCCGTCCCAGAAGTCAGTCCTCTTCCTGGTAGTCTCCTCCCTGCCAAAAGCTCCATCCTGGAGGGCGGCTTCCCTCACTTTCCACCTCATCTTTCGGGTCTGGATCCCGGGAGTTGCACTGGCAGCGCCTCCCCGAGTTCTCTTCAGCTGCTCCCCACAAAGCGTTCCTCCAGACTTAGCGGAGGGGAGGCGTCCCTCTGAGTGCGCCTGTGAGCCCTGCACCCCCCCTGGGCAGCCTGCAGGACCCCAGACCCCTGCAGAGCTGCCATTCCTCCCCATGATCTGCGTGACCTGGAAGAGAAACAGCCTTGGTCTCTGCCTCCAGGCAATGGGCGCAGGGCTTCCCGGGCTTGGGGACTCACTGAGGTCACCCTAGCAGGCTGGGAGTGCCCAAGTTCTGGCCGAGATTCTGGTGGGCCCGTTTCCCCCCATTATCCCCCACCCCAGCTGCGGAGCCTTTGTTTAAACTGGTGCTTCCTCCAGGAGCCCACCCCAAAGGCACCTCTCGTGGTCTGCAGGGGAAGGATTGAGCCCTGAGCTCCTCAGAGCGCCCCCCCACTCCTTCCAAGCAGAACCCCAGCCTTTGTCTGTGCAGCTATACTTGTGCCCTGGACCCCTCACCAGCACCTGACACAGGTGGCTCCATTGGTCCATCAGACAGAAGGGCTCTCTTGGTTCAGGGCTGGAGGGGGGGAAGCTGGGCTAGATCTGCCTTCAGAGCCCACATTTACCCCTCCAGCCCCCTTGTACATCCTAAGTGGCCCCAGACTGTGATTCCCCTCAGTGCTCTCTCCTCCCCCTGCTGTCCCAACTGTGGGGCTTCTCATAACTGGAAGTGATGGGATAAGAGGACACAGCCTTGAGGTTGGTTTGGGGCCTGGAGAGAAGGGGGAGGAACCTGAGGCTCCTGTGCATGCTCCAGTAGCTCCTGCATATTCACTTACCCAGCCCTAAGGCGGAGCAAATCCCTTTTAATGTGAAGACTGGGTCTGACCAGGGGGTGGGACATAACAAGGGAACAGGTTCAAAGGCTTGTCTCCCAGAAATATGGAGCCAGTGGGGAAAGGAGGGCAGGACAACCCTGTGGGAGAGGAAATAAAAGCTTTCTTGTGCCAAGTACTGAGCCTGCCCCTTGTCAGGAGAATTGCCTCTCTCTTTCCTTGTGGTTCCTTCAAGTCTAAGCAGAGTAGAGTGCCTCCTCGGACTCTCTGGACTGAGGCCTCCCCCAGCCCCAGGCTCAAGCCCCTTTGCCCCGCCCCTGGGGAGCCCATCACTGCTTTCTCTGGTCACCTTCCCTCAGGCAAGTAGAGAAGCCCAAGTTCTTCAGTTCCATGGATGTTACCAGTCACTGGCTCCCCACAGTCTCAGTGTGGGGGCCACAAGAGCATCGTCTTCCACTTCCTGTTCTTGGGGCCTGCCTTGGTGGCTCTCTTTTCTTCCAGGCTCCCAGCAGGCACTTCTTGAAGCTTCTTCCTTGATTCCAGTCACCAAGAACCCTTTTCCTAGCAATGACAGTGCTTGTGGCCTTTGGAGGTGTGAGCTTTCTCCAGTAAGTGACTTAGGAACTCTTAGTGAATTGCCAAGTGCCAAGTAGGAGCATTTCAAATTCTTGATTTGATTAAAGGCTGCTGATTCATTCATTAAAAATAAACTAAAAGTCTAATTCTCTTCACATACCTATATTATCTCATCACACTGAAAAAAATTCAGATAGAACAGTATTCAGCACAAATCTCCAAGGCTCTTGAGGGATGACCACTCTCCAAGGTGCTATTAAACTCTTCAGGGTGATAGCAAGGGAGGGTAATGAATGTTGGAGGGGATGTGGCAAAATTGGGACATTAATGCATTGCTGGTGGAGTTGTGAACTGATCCAACCATTCTGGATGGCAATTTGGAACTATGCCCAAAGAGCGCTAAAAGACTGCCTGCCCTTTGATCCAGCCATACCATTGCTGGGTTTGTACCCCAGAGAGATCATAGATATCTAATCTAACAGTCTTGTACAAAAATTTTTATAGCTGTGCTTTTTGTGGTGGCAAAAAACTGGAAAACGAGGGAGTACCTTTCAATTGGGGAATGGTTGAACAAATTGTGGTATATGCTGGTGATGGAATACTATTGTGCTCAAAGGAATGATGAACTGGAGGAATTCCATGTGAACTGGAAAGACCTCCAGGAATTGATGCAGAGTGAAAGGAGCAGAGCCAGAAGAACATTGTACACAGACACTGATACACTGTGGTAAAGTCGAATGTAATGGACTTCTGTACGGGCAGCAATGCAATGACCCAGGACAATTCTGAGGGATTTATGGAAAGGAAAGCTACCCACATTCAGAGGAAGAACTGCAGGAGTGGAAATACAGAAGTAAAACAACCGCTTGAACACAGGTTGATGCAGACATGGTTAGGGATGTAGACACTGAATGACCATACCAATGCAACTATAAATATGTAAATAAGCCTTGACTGATCACACATATTAAAACCAGTGGAAATTCACATTGGATATGGGGGGGGGGGTTAAAGAGGAGGTTAAGGAGAAAGTAAAAACATGAATCATGTAACCATGGAAAATTTTTTCTAAAATAATAAAATATTTAAATCATAAAAAATAAAGAAAATTAAAAATTAAAAAAAAGGAAAAAATAAACACTTCAGAGCCTTTGGGGTTAAGATGGCTGCAGAGTTGAATCAGCATGCTTAATCTCTCCTAACCCACATACACATGACTCCTCAAAAGGACACAAAAACCAAATCCAGATTAATGAAGGGGGACCCCACAATAGGACACAATATTGAAGGTACATGGGGTTTGGGCATTACCATGCTATAAGGGGGTGAAATAGCTCTCACTAAAACACCAGCTGATAAACCCACCACCACACACATACATACCACCTACAATGCCAAAGCCAGCGCACAAGAGTTAGAGCAACCTTGGAGTATTCAAGTTCTTGGCAGCTACCTGGGATCACCAGGGCCTGCTCTTGAGAGCAGCAAGACTTAAGATACGAAGAGGCTAAAGAACTCGGACTTTGAATGCAGACCTTGAGCACAGACCTTGAGCAATGACTCTGGATGGGGACCAAGTGCGTAGGGTTGCCTGATTGTGGAAGCAGCACCCTGAGACTCTTAAAGGAGCTTCGAGCAGAGGAGCAAACAAGGGGACCACCAGGATGCCTGACCCTGAGAACAGCTAGACTTGAGAACTCAGGAACTTAAAGAGCACAGACCATGGACAAGAGGATAAAGCTGAGAAGGGCAGCACTGCGCAATGACTCAGGAAAAAACTGCTCCACAGCTTGATAGACAGAGAGCCTGCCTGCCTGAACCACACTTCTGACTGAGAAAGATAAACCGCTTAATAATGGCAAGCCATGCCCAAGAACCTCCAAAGAGAAAGATCAAGAAGAAAGCTTTAACACTCCATAACTTTTACACAGAAAAAAATCCAGATAACAGAGCAGACAGCAGAGGAGAACAAACAAGAAATCACATCCAAACCTTCCCCCCAAAATGAAAATTGGTCACAAGCTGTTGAAGAGTTCAAATCTGAGATAAGATGGAAGAGATTTTGGCGAAAAAAAGTGGGAAATAGCTCAAAAGGAAATTAACAGTTTAAAAGACAGAAACTCCTAATTGGAGAAAGATGCCCCTAAATCAAAAGAATTGATAAGCAAATTGGAGAACAAAATTAAACAGCTGGAAAACAGAATAGACCAAACCAAATAGGAAAATCAAAACATTACAGCAGAAAACCAGCCTCTAAAGGCCAGAATTGGGCAAGTAGAAGCCAATGATCTCGCAAGACAGCAAGAACTAATAAAGCAAACTCAAAAGAATGAAAAAATAGAAGGAAACACGAAATATATCACGGAGAGGATGACAGATCAAGAAAACAGGTCTAGAAGAGACAATTTGAGAATCATTGGTCTTCCTGAAAAATCAGAAATTAATGGAAACTTGGACATTATATTACAAGAAATTAGCCAAGAAAAGGGCCCTTATGTTCTTCAACAAGAGGGCAAATTAGTAATTAGAAGAATTAGTCATAAAAAGAAGTTCGAGTACTAAATGGTTTAAGATGATATGGGGGGGGGAAAAGTGGAGAGGAGGAGAAAATTGGGAAAGGAATGAGAAAAATAGGATGATCTATGCCACACAAAGAGGGCATGGGAAGGGGAGGTGATAAATACTATTATAAGAAGGAGAGGAAGAGAGCATTAACAGGAAATACTTAAACCTTACTCAGTGGAATTAATCCTGAGATGGAAGAGTAGCTAGATACATTGGGATATCAAATCCTATCTAACCTTACAGATAAAGTCAGAAGAGATAAACCAAGGGGGGAGTGGGGTGGAGAGTTCATAAAGGGAGGGGAAGAAATGGGGCGGGGGGGGAGTGAATTCATTAGGCTTTAAAAAATAAAAAGAGGGGGGCAGCTGGGTAGCTCAGTGGATTGAGAGTCAGGCCTAGAGACAGGAGGTCCTGGGTTCAAGTCGGGCCTCAGACACTTCCCAGCTGTGTGACCCTGGGCAAGTCACTTGACCCTCATTGCCTACCCTTGCCAATCTTCCACCTATAAGTCAATACACAGAAGTTAAGGGTTTAAAATAAAAAAAAAAGATTAATATCCTCATTTAAAATAAATAAATAAAAAGAGGTGAATAAAAAAGAAGGGGGTGGTAAGGGAAGTAAACCAAGGGAGGGTAAAAGGGGATCGTTTTAAAACAAAGCACTGGTTTAAAAAGAAATAGCGTAAGAAGGGGTAGAACTAGAAGAGGATACCAAAATGTTGGAGAATACGCAGCTGATAATTATAACTCTGAATATGAATGGGATGAACTCACCAATAAAACAGAAGCAAATAGCAGAGTGGATTAGAAACCAAAATCCTACCATATGTTGTCTACAAGAAACCCACATGAGGAGGGTTTCTTGTACATGAGCAGTTTACCCTTGGCAAATTTTGACAAACAACATTAGCCCACTTCCCCCCAAGTCTTTAAATCTTTAAGTCTTTCAAATTCCGGGTCCTGATGTAATGCCTTTGGCCTCCTCTCTCCTGCAGACTTCTCTGTCCTCTCTCCTGTGGACTTCTCTCTTTGTACAAGACAGATTCATTGCTGCAAGAGAAAGCTTAAAAGAGATCCATAAACACATTCTTTAACATAACTTGATCAACTCCCAACATACTTACTCACCATAAAGATTATTCATATCCACGCTTCTAACCTTTCTCTTGACATCCCATATTATTGATTCTATTAATGTTCATTCTACACCCATTATAAAATTATTTAAACTACATACTGAATCAGAAAAATTGCCTTACTCTACCAAAATATAAAAACCAACCCTACAAACTATAGAAATATAAAAACAAAAATAAATCCACATCACAGGTTAATCAGGGTTTTGCAAATCTGAAAGTAGCAGTTCCTCCGTCCAGTAACCAAAAATTAAAATATCATCTAATACCAAGAAAAATTCTAATTAAATATTCTATGACGGCAATCTCAAAATCATATTAAAAACTATATGACAATTTAAACTTCAAAACAATTTTAAAAATCTCAAATTAAAATTAACTCCAAAAATTCTCTCAAGATCAAACATGCTTCTAACTTTCCCTAATTTTAAAACCTCTCACACACACCCCTTTGGGGAGGTTGAGATGCTGGGGATTTAAAAACTGTTTTCATTCACCTTTAATTACTTAACTAAAATCATGTTTAAATAGCTTAGACTTTTACTCCTATTACTTTGTGGGGAAAAAATGTGGCAACTGAGTCAGCTAATGTAAAGTCTGTAGATAAAAATTCTTGTTAAAATAATTGTCTTGTTGAGGCAGTAACATGTGTTAACTTAGAAAAAACACAGAACTATTAAACAGTCATAAAACCACTCTTTAATCAAGGGAAAGGGGGACAGGGCTGATTAGGGCTCTAAACAGAGCTTCGCCTTATGCAGAGTGAAGACTGCTTTGCTCTGCTCCCTGACCCCCTGGGAGTGACACCTAGCTAGATGACCACTCCAAGGAACAAAGGAAATTGGGGAATTTCTATACCATTTGGGAAGATCCAGGGGCTGGGAAAGATGACTGACATTACACTGGTAAGGATGGGATTTACAATCAAGCCTGGGAAAGGAATCCTAGCCAGAGGCTGGTAAATGAAGGGGCTGCCTACAATGGATACTCAAGGATGGTTCCTGCCCAGGTGGGTCTTCCTGGGAAAGGGTCTTTGATACAATGGGGAAGATTATCCAAGACAAAAGGGTATTTAGCATTTACCCCAGGGTCCATTATTCAATTTGCAAAGGCCAGCCTGAGATTCCCTTCAGGGTGGTTTCTCTTGGGAACAGGGAGCAGGGAATAAGCACTTTCATTTCAATTCATGAAGAAACTTTCTCCATTTTGATTGATTCAAAGCAGTTACCCAGAACTTCAGCTGAACACTCAGGCTCCCACACTCCATCTCAGCTTCTCATTCACAGCTTTCAGTCAACCATTCACGCCTCTGAACTATATTGTAGATGTGGAATCTAGAAGCCCCCAAACTTGTAGCCGAGAAAGATTTGATGAACCCCTATTTAGTTAGCTCCAAGGTGAAAGTCCTGGATTTGACCTTGGGAGTGATGGTTCTTCCCTGAGGGAAAGTCCAACTTCACTAGTCTAAGACTAACAATGGACCTTAAAGGAGTTTAGGCTGGGATGGCTAATCCCATCAGATGTTAAGTATCTCTTTCGTCCCAAGGTTTCTCCCCTTAGGCCAAAGTCCTTTACCAAGTGGCCCAGTCCTTGGCTAGATCTTTCCCTTTTTGTTTCTATTATAAGGCACAACCCCTCACTGTTATTCCTATCTGGAACTCCTCACTTTCTTTTGTTACCATTGTAAAGTCAATCAACTATCCCCCTGGTCCTTAGTCTCCATGTTCCCCTAGAAAGGTATTTAAGCTTCCCAACTTCTATGGCTCCTTGGAGTCCACATCTAGCTGAGTGGCACTGCCAGGGGTCAGGGCCCAGAGTATTCAGAGTTCAATCCTTGCACTCCATGTAGGCATGTGGCACACAGCTCTGTGTAGAGGCCCAACTCAGCCCTGTTACCTCTTTCCTTAATTAAAGAGTGGCTTTTCTGACTATTTAATAGTTCTGTGTTTTTTTTTTCCAAGTCAACAATACTATCCTCACTCTTTCTTCTAGTAGAGATACTGCTTCACCCCCTCCCCCCCCACACACACACCCAAAATGTAGCCAAGTGTGGAATTTGCAGTCAGGTTGAGCCGGGCTCCATTTTTTTATTTTTTATTTTTAGAATATTTTTCCATGGTTACATGATTCATGTTCTTACGTTTTCCTCCACCCCCCACCCTCCACCCTGTAACCTACTTGCATTTCCAGTGGTTTTTATATGTGTCATGGATCAAGACCTATTTCCATATTGTTGATAGATGCACTGAGATGGTTGTTTAGAGTCTACATCCCAAATCATATCCACAACAACCCATGTGTTCAAGCAGTTGTTTTTCTTCTGTGTTTCTATTGCCATAGTTTTTCTTCTGAATGTGGATAGCGGTTCTTTTTCATAGGTCCTTCAGAATTGTCCTGGAGTGTCCATTACATTCAATTTTACCAGTGTATCCATCTCTGTGTACAGTGTTGTCCTGGTTCTGCTCCTTTCACTCTGCATCAGTTCCTGGAGGTCTTTCCAGTTCACATGGAATTCTTCCAGGTTGTTATTTCTTTCAGCACAATAGTATTCCATCACCAGCAGATACCACAATTTGTTTAGCCATTCCCCAATTGAAGGGCATCCCCTCATTTTCTAGTTTTTTGCCACCACAAGGAGCATGGCTATATACATTTTTGTACAAGTCTTTTCCCCTATGATCTCTTTGGGGTATAAACCCAGCAGCAGTATGACAGGATCATAGTGTTATAGGGGTGCAAATGGTGAAGCCCTGGGTTGGGGAAAAGAAACTTTTCTCAAGAATGAGAGGATTCCAAACTTAGCTTAAAAGTAAAAAGAAAGATTTATTAGTAAGATAGGATTAATGGCCAGCAAGACAGCATGATGGAACAACCTGGGGGATTGCCCTCCAAGACATGGCACAGCAGCATATGTGGAGCAACTATAGGATTGCTCCCCCAGTGTCCCAGTTCAGGAATTTTTATATTCTTTACAGTAGTGTGGACATGGCTTCTTGCACTCAGGCATTTGGTGGGTGGGTGGGTCTGCCTGAGATCCTCTGGGCTTAGGCTATCAAGGTTGGCCAGCTCTTTATCTATTTCAGAGGAAATAAGGAAATAAGAATATAACACAGTAGATAAATTACTATGATCCTCTAATTAATCCAGGTAGATCTAATTAACCCTCAGCTGAGAGCCAGAGGGCCAGAGGCCCAGAGGTGAATGAAGCAAAGCTTCATTCAAAGAGTCTCTATTAAAGGGAAGTTCCTTAAGAGAATTTCAGGAAGATTCAGTCTTTAAACTCACCACATGGGCTTCTAAAGATATTGAAAGCAGTCTCACCAAGGTCTCAGCCAGCACTCCTCCATGAACCAGGAAAAGCTAGAAGACTGACTCAACTCTCTCCTTTAAAAGGGATCACTTATATGTCACTTCCTGTGCCTCCCTCCTAGTTTGTGTGTCCAATCACAATAGAGGCTTCTCTTAAGACTGTCTAGGGGGCAGTCAGTTGATTCTGATTAGTCACCCACTCTAGCACACGTGGGTTATGGACCTCCAAAAATTGGAGGTGCTCTCACTTTTGGTGATTAAATCTAAAGATGGGCAGTGTAGAGTTAATCTAATTATCACAATGGATAATAGTCTTTGTCTTGGGAGTCAGGAGGATAGGAAGGGGGAAGGGAATTTCCCTGTTCACAGCCTGCCAGAGTTAAGGGGTACAGGGTCCTTGCCATCTCTGCACAATTCCCATGTCAAAAGTGAAGACAGTCTTTTAAAGCCCTTTGGACATAGTTCCAAATTGCCATCCAGAATCAATTCACAACTCCACCAGCAATATATCAAAGTCCCAATTTTGCCACAACTCATGTTCTGACCTTTACACTGATGGAGGAAGACATTCTGAAACAAGTCTATGATCCCAGGGAAGTTCAGAGGTGGAGAAAAAGACTTTGGGGCCAAACTAGTAGACGGAATCTGGGTTGCACAGTCAGGTAAGCCCATCCTGCCAGAAGCCTTGTATTTCTCAGTGTGCAATGCAATTCATGAAAAGAAGCATTATGACACCCAGGCAGTCATTGATTCAATCTAGAAGTTCTGGGTGGCCCCAAACATAACCCCTATTGCAAAGAGTCTGTCAGAAATGTGACATCTGCATGAAGTTTAATGAAGTGAGCTTTAGGAACAAAGGGTTAGGGGGGAGACCATTACCTCAGACTGCATTTGAAATTCTGCAGATAGATTACATCCATAGGCCCAGTGAGAGAGGATTTAAATATTGCTTGGTCATCATAGACTAGCTGACTAAATGGCCAGAAGCGTACCCTGCTAAAAAGAACAATGCAGCCTTTGTTATAAAGACCCTGCTAAAAGAAATCATTCAGAGATTTTCCATACCATTGCATATATACTTGGACAAAAGCTCGAATTTTACCACCATATTTTGCAGGAAGTTTATAAAAATTTGAGGATAAAGGGGGTCTTTGCATGTGATCTACCATCCAGCCTCAGCGGGGCAAGTAGAGAGACTTAAAATAGAGATCAAGACACTGAAAGGGAAGGTCTACCTAGAAACACACTTGAAATGGACAGATGCCTTGCCCATCGTGTTTTATTATTTAAGAACAAACCCTAGCACTGATCTCCACATATCTCCTTTTGAATCCCTGTACGGTCATGCTGTATGGGCAGGAATATCATGCAGACCAGCATATATGTCCATGTTATCAGCAGATTGCCAATTATACCAGCACATATCTACTTTGCAAAAGAGACTGACAGAATTGTATGCGCTAGGGATTTTGCAGCAAAGACAGCCTACAGATTTTGAGATCCATAACGTAAAGCCTGGAGACATGGTGTACTTAAAGAACTTCTATAGAAAGTCACCACTTGATATAAAATGGACCAGACCACATCAGGTCCTATTAACTTCCCCAACCCCGATAAAAGTCCAAGATTGAGATTCGTGGTATCACACAAGCCATGTAAAGAAAGAGAGACATGACAAAGAACATCCAAAACAAGTAGAAAATGATCAATAAACCCATAATTAAGAAATAGAAAGCTGAAAGTATATGCAACATAGACAAACAATTGATTAACAGCACTGTCATATCAACACAATACACACTATTCCTGCATCCAGACCAGAGACATTCGGCTAGAGAATGGGGTGGACAACAGACAAGATGTGATGGAGAAACAGAGAAGGGGAAAAGAATCATGAGAAGAACAAGAAATGGGGAAAATCACCAAGAAGAAAGATGCAAAGAAAGACGACTTGAAAAGACACTGTGAAAAATCATGAACTTTGCAAGAAGGACAAGGTATGGGATTTGTAAGACCAAGTGCAGTGATAACAGAAAAACATATTAACACCACACAGTAGGGAAAATTGTACCCACAGTACATAAAATTCATCAAGAAATGGATCTACAGTCAACATGAGAAGATAGATATCTTGCATAGGATGACAAGGTACATATGTGCATCCACATTACACAAAAAGGACACAAAACCCAACATAAACTGATAACTAGCCATATTTATGAGTTAAAGAGTTTGGTGTGGTCACTGCTTATAAAAAAGTAACTCTTAAGTCAGAATCTGTTAGAAACTCTTAACAATTTAGTTTAATAGAGATATAATAAAAGAGAGAGATGTAGGAAAGAAAGTAGAAAATATTGTCTAGCTAGATACTCTATAATTGCTGTCTGAAGAAGTACAGCTCACCACCCAGCAAGGGATCTCTCAAATCCCAATCTCCCGGAGGAGTCATGGAGTCGTGAAAGTCTCCTTAGCCAGAAGTTGGGCGGTGGTGTCTTCAGCAAGGATTCCACCAGTGCAAGCCTCTTCCTTCTGCTCCAGTCACTCACCCAGCAAGCCTCTCCAGAGCAGAAAGCTACAATCAGGAATGAGTCCAGGAAAAGGTGACTGCCTCCAAGAATCTTCCTTAAGCTCAGCTCACCAACACAGAAGGAATCCAGGAAAAAGAAATCAAGCCATGTTTAGTCTCCCCTTTTCCACATCACTTCCTGTCTGTCTCTCCCTCTGTTCACAGGAACTAATCACAGCCTTTCCATTTGACCAGCACTGCAAGGGGGTGGGGGGTGCAGTGCTTGTGGCCTTTAGGGGTGTGAGCTTTCTCCAGTAAGTGATTTGTGAACTCTCTTACTTAGTAAATTGACAAGTGCCAAGTAGTAGCATTTGAAATTCTTGGTTTGATAAAAGGCTGCCGATTCATTCATTAAAAATAAACTAAGAGTCTAATTATCTTCACATACCTATATTATCTCATGTCACTGATAAAAATTTCAGATGGAACAGGATTCAGCATAAATCTCCAAGGCTCTTGAGGGCTGACCACTCTCCAAGGTACTGTTAAACTTCAGAACTACTCAAGCAGCACTAAACTGTTTTAATTGCATCTACCTAATTGTTCTATTGTCTTTCCTCTATCAATCTATCTTACTGGAAGTATGATATTGAGGAACTTCATTGATCAGCATTAAGGATTAGTTTTTATTTTACTGATGGTCTCTAAATTTTTAGGGCACACCACTGAGACCACTGACTCTCCTCTCCCAAATAAAGAGCTTCCTGGTAACAGTTACATGTTATCAATGAAAATCAGTCAGCATTCCAGCTACTTGTGAGCCTCCTTTACATCAATAGCCAACATCTCCTCTAACAAGGAGAAATAGTTCACCATCATTAACAGAAGGGCTTTCCATAGGCACCATATTTCTATGGTTTCTTTCCAACATGAAGGAAATTTATCAAGGAGTCCCTTCCAAAACAAAGTATTGCTTCAATGATTATATTAATGAGGTTCTCTCCATGAAGAATTCTTTCATGTTGAAGAAGCAGCTGTGATCCAGAGGGATGGATGCCTTTCCACATTAATTACATTACTAGGATTTTTTTGGGGGGGGCATGAATCTTTTTTTCACACAATGTAAGATTTTTATTTTGGAAGGAAGCCTTTCCACTTTCATTACACTCATAGGATTCAGTATGAATCTTCTGATGGCGAGTCACTGCTGAGCTTCTGGGAAAGGCTTTCCTACAATATTTACACTTATAAGGTTTCTCTCCAGTATGAATTCTTGAATGTTGGGTCAGTGAATTTCTCCAAGTGTGTAAATGGAATTAGCTCAAGCCCATTCATAGTTAAAATTCTAGCCATCAGAGATAAT
This sequence comes from Gracilinanus agilis, assembly GCF_016433145.1. NCBI lineage: Eukaryota > Metazoa > Chordata > Mammalia > Didelphimorphia > Didelphidae > Gracilinanus > Gracilinanus agilis. Next base: position 794,112,667 of record NC_058130.1, on the reverse strand, counting down.
GTCATCCCCACCTCCCTTAGTGGGGAGGGGAGATGAGTTTCCCACACGTGACAATAAGTAACAAATCAAGAACAAGGGACTGCCCTTTGGGCAGTCCAAATCAGTGTAGAAGCTGCCATTTGTCCACTTGAATTAGAGGTGGACCCACAGGAAGTGACGAAAGACACTATTTCTTCAAGTATGTGGGTAACTTCCTGTTGGGTGAGTTCCAGCTTTGAACTTGGTGCTGAAGGATCTCGGCTGAGACCTCAGGCAGCTTCCACTGTGAATTTTCAAGTGGGTAAGTTAGGCTGACTTCCTTGGGCCTACCTTGGAGTTTCCAGACTCTCTACCCCAAGTAGGTCTCTTGCCTCTCCCTCTCTCTATTTCTCTACCTTCTACCTTCCTAATTGTAAATAAACTACCAAAAAACAGATGCTGACTTAGGTCTATTTTAATTATGAATTCAATCTGAATTATTGATTCCTGGCAGTCACACCTTAATATATAATATCTAAGTTTTCCCTCTTACGCAAGGAAAACTTTTCCCAGACATTGCACTGAAAGGTTGTTCTCCAGTATGAATTCTCTGGTGTTGGGTCAGAGACCTTCTCCAGGGAAAACATTTCCCACAAAGGTTGCATTGAAAAGATTATTCTCCAGTATGAGTCGAATAATGCTTGGTAAGTTCCGATTTGTTGTAAAAGGTGTTTCCACATTCACTGCATTTAAAAGGTCTCTCTCCAGTATGAATTCTATTGTGATTAGTAAGATCATACTTCCGAGAGAATGCTTTCCCACATACATTGCATTCATGAAGTCTTATTCCTTCATGAGTACTCTTCCTGTGTCCTGAAAGGTGAGAGCTTGACCGGAATGTCTTCCCACATTCATTGCACTGATAAGGTTTCTCTCCAGTATGAGTTCTTTGATGTAAAGTTAGGCTTGCACTCCTAGAAAAGGCTTTCCCACAATCACTGCATTTAAAAGGTTTTTCTCCAGTATGAATTCTAAAATGTCGGATGAAATCTGTACTTTGGCGGAAAGCCCTACCACATTGACTGCAATTAAAAGGTTTCTCTCCAGTATGAATTCTAAAATGTTGGATGAGACCTGACTTTTGGCAGAAAGCCCTACCACATTGACTGCATTTAAAGGGTTTCTCTCCAGTATGAATTCTGCAATGTAATTCAAGAGACCACTTTCGCTGAAAGGCCTTTCCACATTCATTGCATTTGTACCGTCTCTCTGTACTCTGAAGATGAGAGCATTTAGCATGACCCATCTTCCTACGTTTAGTCAATTCATTACACTTTTTTTCCCTTTCAGTTGTCTGGTGTAGACTAAGTTTGTTATTTTGAAGGAAAGAATTCCCCCTTTCATGAACTTTCTCTTCAGAATGAATTCCATGTTTTTTTATGCAGCCCAAATCACGACCCAGCACTTTCTGACATTTGTTAACCTTAAGACTCTTCTTCCTGGAATAGATTTGATGATATTGTCCTTGGTTTGAATACATGGTGGAACTCCCTCTCCAGTTATCTCCTTTCTGGCATTTCTTAACTACAGATACTCCCTCTTGTGGAAAAAGGTCTGGCTCTGGGCTAGAGGTCTGACTGTATTTACTATATTTACAGCCTCTGGCCTCATTGGGAGACTCTGCTTGGATTATTTTTATTCCTCTAGAAGGTTTCCCCTGAATGCTCTGCTTTTTCTTCAGACTGCCATCACACTCCCAAGCTTTCTCCATGTTGCAGACACTTGGATCATCTTCCAAGAAGTTTTCCTGGGATAAAACTTTCACCAAAATACTCATCTTGGGAGCTGACTCCTTGGTCTGAGGCCTAATGTCCCAAACTGAAAGAAAGAAAGAGTGTAAACATACCTTTTCCTGGGATGAATTAGCTTTTCTCTAGGCGTCACTTTCCCCCAAAATTTGGCTGCTACAAACATTGTACTTGTTTTCATGTAAATGGAAATCATTTTGTCTGTCTTCTAAAATTTCTTTGCATTCACCAAGCTTATTAGATATGGACTGAAAATGGATATAGCTGAAAGGGGGCAGCTGGGTAGCTCAGTGGATTGAGAGCCAGGCCTAGAGACGGGAGGTCCTGGGTTCAAATCTGGTCTCAGACACTTCCCAGCCGTGTGACCCTGGGCAAGTCACTTGACCCCTATTGCCTAGCCCTTACCACTCTTCTGCCTTGGAGCCAATACACAGTATTGACTCTAAGACGGAAGGTAAGGGCTCAAAAAAAAATAGCTGAAAATTGGAAAACTGATGCAGGGAACTCAGAATCAATGAAGGTGGGGATGATTGCTGGCTCCCCTACACCTATATGAACAATGTAATATATGGGTCTGGGCATGTTTACATATACATAATTTATATCCATTATACATACACATACAGAGTGCATACACCGAGCAAAATCCACAACAGAATTAGACCTCTGGAAGGAGTCATGGGAATATGACCACAAGTTCTAAGAAAAAAAGAATTCATGTGTAGCTCTGACAGTGAAGAATTCCATTTTGCTTTCCAAAAAAGACTAAAACAACCGAAAGCTCCACCCACAGTGGAACTGCATTCCCACACTATGAAGGCACCAGCAGAACCTGATCATTTCTATCTATACTTTTTGAGGCAAAATCAGCCACACAAAGTGGAAGCAGGAAGGAATTCTCTGAGGGTTCTATGGCCGGGAGAGGAGTTCCTGACCCAAAAGGTCACTGAGAGAACACCCAGGAGCCCATTTTGTTTGGGCTGAGAGACAAAAGACCAGCAGAGCTGTGGATGGGGTGTCATGTCCACCAGGGCCTGGCAGTCACTCACTCACTCACTCACCCGGCCAGCAGCTTCTTAGGACACCACCAGTTGGAATCCAATGTGGTTCTCCTGACTCCAGCTCAGAAATCATCACATCCTGGTGGGAATCAGCAAGGCCTGGTCATGGGAAAGGGCAGAGTGATGAAGAGGGAGGATGATCTCAGAAACCAAACCTCTCAGACCCTTAGGAACAAGCTAGTAAAGGAGCCTGGGAGCCATGGAGGAGCTTAGAGAAAAC
>NC_058130.1:794054283-794095090 GCF_016433145.1 Gracilinanus agilis | reverse complement strand
CTGAACCCCTCTCCATTCCTTGTTCCATTCCCGTGTCTTCACAGGAAAACAAACCAGATCAGCCTTGAGAGGTTTTCTCTAAGCTCCTCCATGGCTCCCAGACTCCTTTACTAGCTTGTTCCTAAGGATCTGAGAGGTTTGATTTCTGAGATCATCCTCCCTCTTCATCACTCTGCCCTTTCCCATGACCAGGCCTTGCTGATTCCCACCAGGATGTGATCTCTGAGCTGGAGTCAGGAGAACCACATTGGATTCCAACTGGTGGTGTCCTAAGAAGCTGCTGGCCGGGTGAGTGAGTGAGTGACTGCCAGGCCCTGGTGGACATGACACCCCATCCACAGCTCTGCTGGTCATTTGTCTCTCAGCCCAAACAAAATGGGCTCCTGGGTGTTCTCTCAGTGACCTTTTGGGTCAGGAACTCCTCCCAGCCATAGAACCCTCAGAGAATTCCTTCCTGCCTCCTCCACTTTTGTTTGGGTGATTTTGCCTCAAAAGGTATGGAGAAATGATCAGGTTCTGCTGGTGCCTTTATAGTATGGGAATGCAGTTCCACTGTGGGTGGAGCTTTGGGTTGTTTTAGTTTTTTTTGGAAAGCAAAGTAGAATTCTTCAGTGTCAGAGCTACACATAAATTCTTTTTCTTAGACTCCGTGATTATATTCCCATGACACCTTCCAGAGGTCTAATTCTGTTGAACATTTTGCTAGGTGTGTGTGGTCTGTGTGTATGTATAATGGATATGAATAATATATATACATAAACATGCATAGACAAGTGTATTCCAGGTTACATTGTTCATTTTGCTGATGGGGAGCCAGCAATCATCCCCAAGTTCATTGATTCTGAGGTCCCTGCATCAGGTTTCACACCTTCATCTAATTTAATATTTGCTCATGTCAGAGGATAAGCTGGGTGAAAGGAAAGCCTTAATAGACTCAGAGTCCAAACCAAAGACCAGGTTTTGTTTGGTCTTTTCACAGTTTAACCCATCTATAGGCAGTAACAGATAAATGAATAGTGTTTCCTAAGTTGGAAAAGAAAACACTACACTCCTTCAAGTCTTTCCCTCAGACCCAGATAGAGAGAGGCAAAGATGTTACCATCTCCAGCCCTGAGAGAAAGCGGCTGGGTGTGGCTCTTGTTGACTGCCTGAAGCCCTCCTGGAATGCCACACCCAGAGTGTGTAACTGTCATAGAGTAACAGTTTAAGTGTCATCAGCTGAAATTAACACTCTCTCAGCTCTATTTGAAACTCAAATTCTTCCTCAACCAGCTTCTCTACTTTTTATCTTGAAACTAATAAAACAATACTTATTTTCTAATATCCTCCTTATAGTTTCCCCCTTCAAGCATATGGAGAGAAAAAAAGATTTCTCCTTTATGCTGGCTTTTCTATGTAATTTTAAAGCTATACCTAATGTTATTATTATTTCCTTTAAAAATAGTCTTAATCTATGCTTATCTTATCCTATTCTTATTTTTACTCTTCTCTATGCTAACCTGTTTTAGGGATATCAATTAAAGAAAAGAAAATTTCAGTGAAAACAAATTATCAATGAAAACATAGTTGCACAAATGTAAGTGCAAAACATACAATTACAGAAATGCAAAATGCAAACTTTTGAAAAACATTTGAAGCAATAAAATACAGTCACAAAAAACAGTTTAACTCATGTTTTACAAAAAACTAAAATCTAAAATAACTATGCAAAACTCATGCAAACTGCATCTTACAGATCCTTTTTGAGCAATTCAAATGGAACTCTTTACTATGCTAGACCATATCCTATTGCTAATACAGAAAACTAAAATTAAACTGCATTAAAACTCAAAATCAACTTAGTATACTAATAAAATCAAAACTTTGTTACAATTTAACTATATACACCTCTATAGAAATATATAGATATATACAATTTCTATACCTGTGTATATGTTATGTATAAACTATTTACATGTTGCAGGAGGAAAATAAAACTTCCCCCCCTTAAGATAGTTTAAGAAAACCTTAAAGGTTTTCATTTGAAAGATATGTATATTTTCTTGATGTTATTTCTTAGGAATATATAAAGTATTCCTGTGAGATAAGATCTTATTAATTTAATGTGTACAAATTATTATTTAACCAAGGTGATTATCCATATTAATTCAGTTTTATAAATATTCATCACCTGGTTATATTGTAGAGTTTGTAAGAAATGTGTCCTGTATGTGTATTTTATTTTGTAGTGAATACTTACTAATCTTTAAAGTCACCTCCTCTGTCTCCATGTTGTTACTATGTAGTGTTTGTTAGCAACTATAGTGACAGTGTGCAGTGTTAGAATGGAGCAAAAATCTTACAGTTCATGTCCATAATTAGTCTGTGTTCCTCTTCTCTGTGATGATTTTTTTTCTGCAATGTCTTTGTTACAGTTCAATCTTCCTTTCAGCTGTCATCTTCTCTGTTTCTTTTATGTTGTTTTCTCCTTTGTCTCAGTCTTGCTCTTTGTCTCTAAGTTAGTCTTCTTGAATCATTTCTTCTGATATCTTTTTTTTTAACATTTATCAATATTCATTTTTAACATGATTACATGATTCATGCTCCTCCTTTCCCCTTCACCCCCCCGCACTCCCCCCATCCATGGCCGATGTGCATTTCCACTAGTTTTGTCATGTGTCCTTGATCAAGACCAATTTCCAAATTGTTGGTAGTTGCATTGGTGTGGTAGTTTCAAGTCTACATCCCCAATCATGTCCACCCCGACCCATGCGTTCAAGCAGTTGTTTTTCTTATATGTTTCCTCTCCTGCAGTCCTTCCTCTGAATGTGGGCAGCGTCTTTACCATAAATCCCTCAGAGCTGTCCTGGGTCATTGTATTGCTGCTGGTACAGAAGTCCATTACATTCAATTTTACCACAGAATATCAGTCTTGGTGTACAGAGTTCTTCTGGCTCTGCTCCTTTCACTCTGCATCTGTTCCCGGAGGTCTCTCCAGTTCGCCTGGAACTCCTCCAGTTTATTATTCCTTTTAGTACAATAGTATTCCATCACCCGCATATACCACAGTTTGTTTAGCCATTCCCCAATTGAAGGACATACCCTCCTTTTCCAATTTGTTGCCACCACAAAAAGCGCAGCTATGAATATTTTCGTACAAGTCTGTTTATCTATGGTCTCTTTGGGGTACAGACCCAGCAATGGTATGGCTGGATCAAAGGGCAGGCATTCTTTTATAGCCCTTTGAGCATGATTCCAAATTGCCAGCCAGAATGGCTGGATCAGTTCACAGCTCCACCAGCAATGCATTAATGTCCCAATTTTGCCACATCCCCTCCAGCATTCATTACTCTCCCCTTCTTTCATTTTAGCCAATCTGCTAGGTGTGAGGTGATACCTCAGAGTTGTTTTGATTTGCATTTCTCTAATTATTAGAGATTTGGAACCCTCTTCTGATATCTTTTTGACTGCAGCTGTGTTGTCTTATGAAATCTCTTCTGCTACTTGTGTTCCTATTTTTAGGGTTAAATGGGATTCTGTGCTATTTTCTGGAGAGTGGACAGATATTAAAGGGACTAACACACTAGGATTAGGAAAACTCAACACTTGTTCCTGTTCCTCATTCTGTAATTCTTCATTGATTTCTCCTGTACTGATTTCCCATGTTTTAAAAATATCTTTCTCATTTTCATTAGTTATTATTTCATTTCTCATAGTTCCTAGTCCATTTTCTCCATATATTATATCTTTAATTGCACAGACCTTGGCATACTTTCATAATGAATTTGCACCTTTTTGCATATCGTGTTTTTGGGGATTCCTAACAGCTACTTGGGAATATTTTGGATGAGCACCTGCTTTTTTTTTCCTAAAAGAAACCCTTACCTTCTGTCTTGGAATCAATACTGTGTTTTGGTTCCAAAACAGAAGAGTGGTAAGGGCTAGGCAATGGGGGTCAAGTTACTTGCCCAGGGTCACACAGCTAGAAAGTGTCTGAGGCCAGATTTGAGCCCAGGACCTTCCATCTCTAGGCCTGACTCTCAATCCACTAAACTACCCAGCTGCCCTTGAGCACTTGCTTTGATATATTCTTGCATGGTATTCATGTCTGGGGCCTGTGAATTATGATAGCATCCAGGATCAAAATAATTTGGGTATTTTGGTCTCCCATACTGGAATGCATTATTAAATCCATTATTAAATCTTTTGTTAAACCCATAATTTCTATATCCATTTTGCCTGAATCCATTAAAGTGATTAAATCTGTTGCCTCTGTTTCCCCTGAAATTTTGTCCAAAGAATTTTCCCCTAAATCTGCAATATCACTTGAGATGACCAGGTCTGTCACAAAGGAAACATCTTGGGGTTTGTATTGTCTAGGGTTGTAGTTATTTGTTGTCACTGATTTTTCCTACACTTCATTGGATTTTAGTTTTTGTTTAAGCTCTCTAATTTCTTTGGTTAAGTTATCAATTATATCATTTTTCTCTCCTGACTATCTTTTTCATCTTTGAAAACATAGTTTGCAATCCTCCAGATTTCAAGCCCCATATCAAACCAATTTGGACAGTTACTCCGAAAATAATTTCGGATTGCAGAGCATGCATTTTTCACAAACTGTCTGTCAAATGTGATTTACATTTTTGTCTGTTGAAATATCCAACCCAATCCGTTTTTCTACACAGTCAATAATTCTATCAAGGAAAGTGGAGGGAGTCTCTCCCACTTCCTGCCTTAGGTGCTCAAATTTAGACCAGGTTCCTGGACATCTGGAATTTTGTCTCATAGTTATAATTATTGCCTCCCTGGCTGTAGTAAAATTTCTGTACCCTACAACAGAGTTAACTTGCCAACCAGGGTCATCATTTGGTCAATCAGCAATTAGAGGGTCATCTATAGTGTCATCTATAATCTACTGTTTTTCTCTTTTTTGTCAATAATTCATCCATAAGGATGCCAAAGTCCAAATAAGAAGGGTTGTAAAGCTTAACTAAGCACTGGAACTGCCTTACAACTCCCATTGGCTCTTCATATTTTGGAGTCTTTTTCTTAAAACTGTTAATATCAGCTTGTGAAAACTTTGTGGCATATGAGATTCTGTATACCATGCTCTGGGTTCACCATGGGTACCTCTCTACCAGGGGAACATATGAGCTGGTTTGCTTTCTAATGCTTCAGTTTCCATTTCTAATTTAGTCGGTTTATATGATTTAGCTGTACCCTCTGATTTAGTTGCTTCATATTGTTTAGTTTCTGCGATTGTCCCTTTAGCCTTGAGTAATACCTCATATCTAGTTTAGTTTTTAGATAGTTTACTTTTAATATTAGATCATTTTTTGCATTAGCTTGTTTGATACTTGCTTTTAAATGTTTAAACACAACTGCCAAAGATTTGATCATCATGTAAAAGCACATGAAAAACAGTAGCACAGGGACATGAGATTAGTTGTAACAGTGTCAATGAGAGTAGTGGCATTAGGAAGTCATAGGCCTGTAAATTCTGTATATATTCTACTATAATTGTAAAAAACGGGAGAAGTCATAGGTAACAGAAAAAAATTCCATGGTGTTTTATGTAACTAATTCACCAGGTTTTCTTAGACTGCAGAGGTTTTGTATCAAGTTGACTGGGAGATGAGTTTTTAGCAACCTAGAGTTCAGCTGACTGTTATAGCTCACAGTAAAACTTTCAGATCCAGCTGCTTCTACAGACCCCCTGCTGAGATAATGGTTCCAACTGCCCAAGGTGACAGATGGACCCTTAAAATCAGAATTTTAAGATTTCTTGTCTTTTGTGGCTTTCCAAACTGTAAAAAAAAAAAAAAATTAGGTGAGCAATGCAAGGTGGAAGAAATGCTAAAGAGACTCTTGTTTATGAAAAATAACCAATTTATATTTATATATATATATATATATATATAAAAAGGATTTCTAATTTTAAGGGATTCTTAATCCACCCAAATAAAATCCCAGGTCCTGCAAGGAACAGCTTCTCCTGTGGTTCACAGGCTATGCTAATCTTCCCTGATCTAACTAACCAAATTTATACTATTCTAAATAAACCTAACCACTGCAACTCTTAACTTCTTCTTTTAAGTTATAAAGATCACCAAGGCTGGCTGGTTGAGTCTCCAAGAATCAGGTTAGTACTCTGAGCCTTAACAGACTCAGAGACCAAGCCAAAGACCAGGTTTTGTTTGGTCTTTTCACAGTTTAACCCATCTATAGACAGTAACAGATAAATGAATAGTGTTTCCTAAGTTGGAAAAGAAAACACTCCCTTCCTTCAGGTCTTTCACTCAGACTGAGATAGAAGCCAAGATGTTACCTTCTCCAGACCTGAGAGAGAAAGAAAATTGGATGTGGCTCTTGTCTACTGTCAGAAGCCCTCCTGGAATGCCACACCCAGAGTGTGTAACTGTCATAGAATAACAGTTATAACTGCCAACAGTTAAAATGAATACTCTCAGCTCTATTTGAAACTCCAATTCCTCCTCCAGGAGCTTCTCTACTTCTTATCTCTAAACTAATGAAAGAAGACTTATTTTCTAATATCCTCCTTATACAAGGAAAATATGTGTTTACACTCTTTCTTTCTTTCAGGTTGGGACTCAAAGCCTCAGTCCAAGGAGTCAGCTCCCAAGATGAGTATTTCGAAGAAAGTCTTATCCCAAGAAAAGTTCTTGGAGGATGATCCAGGTGTCTGCAAGATGGAGAAAGCTTTGGATTGTGATGGCAGGTTGAAGAAAAAGCAGAGCATTCAGGGGAAACCTTCTAGAGGAATAAAAATAATCCAAGTAGAACCTCCCACTGAGGGCAGAGACTCTGAACATAGTAAATACAGTCAGACCTCTAGCCCAGAAGCAGACCTTTTTCCACAACAGGGAGTATCTGTAGTTATGAAATGCCAGAAAGGAGATAGTCAGAGAGGGTGTTCCACCTTGTATTCAGACCGAGGACAATATAATCAAATCTATTCCAGGAAGAAATGTTTTGAGGTTAACAAATGTCAGAAAATGCTGGGTCATGATTTGGGCTGCATAAAAAAACTTGGAATTCATTCTGAAGAGAAAGTTCATGAAAGGGGGAATTCTTTCCTTCAAAATAATGAACTTGGTCTACACCAGACAACTGAAAGGGGAAAAAAGTGTAATGAATTGACTAAATTTAGGAAGATGGGTCATGCTAAAAGCTCTCATCTTAGGAGTACAGAGAGACGGTACAAATGCAATGAATGTGGAAAGGCCTTTCAGCAAAAGGGGTCTCTTGAATTACATTGCAGAATTCATACTGGAGAGAAACCCTTTAAATGCATTCAGTGTGGTAGGGCTTTCTGCCAAAAGTCAGGTCTCATCCAACATTTTAGAATTCATACTGGAGAGAAACCTTTTAACTGCAGTCAATGTGGTAGGGCTTTCCGCCAAAGGACAGATCTCATCCGACATTTTAGAATTCATACTGGAGAAAAACCTTTTAAATGCAATGATTGTGGGAAAGCCTTTTCTAGGAGTGCAAGCCTAACTTTTCATCAAAGAACTCATACTGGAGAGAAACCTTATCAGTGCAATGAATGTGGGAAGACATTCCGGTCAAGCTCTCACCTTTCAGGACACAGGAAGAGTACTCATGAAGGAATAAGACTTCATGAATGCAATGTATGTGGGAAAGCATTCTCTCAGAAGTATCAGCTTATTAATCACAGTAGAATTCATACTGGAGAGAGACCTTATGAATGCAATGTATGTGGGGAAGCATTCTCTCAGAAGTATCAACTTATTAATCACAGTAGAATTCATACTGGAGAGACACCCTATGAATGCAGTGATTGTGGAAAGACCTTCTCCCTAAAGTCAAGTCTTAGACTTCACTTCATTAGTCATACTGGAGAGAAGACTTTCAAATGCAGTGAATGTGGAAAGGCTTTTTCAAGAAAGCAATATCTTATTGACCATAGTAGAATTCATAATGGAGAACAACGTTTTCAATGCAATGTCTGTGGGAAAGGTTTTCTCTGGAGAAGGTCACTGACCTTACACCAGAGAATTCATACTGGGGAACAACCTTTTCAGTGCAATGTCTGTGGAAAAGGTTTTTCCCAGAGAGATTCACTTACCGGACATCAGAGAATTCATACTGGAGAAAAACCTTTTCAGTGCAATGTCTGTGGGAAAAGTTTTCTCTTTAGATATTTACTGATCCAACACCAGAGAATTCATACTGGAGAAAAACCTTTTCAGTGCAATGTCTGTGGGAAAAGTTTTCCTCGGAGAAATTCACTGACCCAACATTCAAGAATTCATACTGGAGAGAAACCTTATTAATGTATATGTTGTGGTAAAGCCTTTCCCAGAAGATCAGCACTGTCTCGCCATCAGAGGATTCATACTGAATCCTATGAGTGTAATGAAAGTTGAAAGGCTTCCTTCCAAAATAAAAATCTTTCATTGTGTCAAAAAAAGATTTATGCCCTCCCCCAAAAAATCCTAGTAATGTAATTAATGTGGAAAGGCATCCATCCCTCTGGGTCTCACTGTTGCTTCAACATGAAAGTATTCTTGGAGAAAAACTCATTATAATCATTGAAACAATAATTGTTTTGGAAGGGACTCCTTGATAAATTTCCTTCATGTTGGAAAGAAACCATAGAAATATGGTGCCTATGGAAAGCCTTTCATTGGCTAGAGATACAAAGGAGGTTCACAAGGAATCAGAATGCTGTTTGATTTTCACTGATAGCATGTAACTTCTCAGAGAACTCTTTTATTTGGGAGAGAGTCAGTGGTCACAGTGGTGCGTCCTCAAAGTTTAGGGACCATCAGTAAAAGTAGAACAGGTAGATTATGATAACATTTTAGTGCTGCCCGAGTAGTTCTAAAGAGTTTAATAGTGCTTTGTAGAGTGGTCAGCCCTCAAAAACCTTGGAGATTTGTGCTGAATCCTGTTCCATCATGTTCCACCATGTATTCAAACTGAGGCAATGTAATCAAATATATACCAGGAAGAAATGTTTTAAGGTTAACAATTGTCAGAAAATGTTTGGCTGCATAAAAAACCATGGAATTCATTCTGAAGAGGAAGTTCCTGAAAGGGGGAATTCTTTTCTTCAAAATAATGAACTTAGTCTGCACCAGACAACTGATAAGGGAAAAAAGTGTAATGAATTGACCAAACATAGGAAGACAGGTCTTGCTAAACATGACTCCCATCTTCAGAGTACAGAGAGATGGTATAAATGTAATGAATGTAGAAAGGCCTTCCAACAAAAGGGGGCTCTTGAAATACACTGCAGAATTCATACTAGAGAGAAACCTTTGATTTGTAGTCAGTGTGGTAGTGCTTTCCCTGAAAACTTAGATCTTATCTGACATTTTAGGATTCATACTGTAGAGAAACCTTTCAAATGCAGTGGATGTGGAAAGGTTTTTTCTAGGAACCAAGATCTCATCAACCATAATATAAGATTCATACTGGAGAAAAACCTTTTCAGTGCAATGTGAGAAGTTTTCCCTGGAGAAGTTCACTGACACAACATTCAAGAATTCATACTGGAGGGGCAGCTGGGTACCTCAGTGGATTGAGAGTCAGGCCTAGAGACAGGAGATCCTAGGTTCAAACCTGTCCTCAGGCACTGTGTAAATGGAATTAGCTCAAGCCCATTCATAGTCAAAATCTACTCAACCTAGGTGTGCTAATGATGTCACCCTCACCTCCCTTAGTGGGTTACCCACACATGACAATAAGTAACAAATCAGGAATAAGGGACTGCCCTTTGGGCAGTCCAAATCAATGTAGAGACTGCCATTTGTCCATTTGAATTGGAGGTAGACCCACAGGAAGTGACGAAGGACACGATCTCTTTAAGTATGTTACTCACTTCCTGTGGAGGCAGTTCCAGTTCGAACTCAGTGCTGAAGGATCTCCTGAGAACACAGACAGCTTACTCTCTGTATTGTCACGTGGGTAAGTTAGGCTGACTTCCTTGGCCTAGCTGGGCCGCTTCCAAACTTTGCCTATCTGGCTTTTAGGCCTTGTGGCTTGCAGCTTCATTTATTAAGCTTTTTAACCTTCTCTCTGTCTAGGCCTTTGGCCTGGACTAGCCTCTCCCTTTTCTCTTTATTCTTATACTTTTACCTTCCTGATTGTAAATAAACTTGCCTCAACCCGATGCTGACTTTGGTCTGATTTAACTACGGAATCAACCTGAATTGTTGATTCCTGGCGGCCACACATTTTAATATATATCTATAAATACCTAAATTTTCATTCTTACAGCACCCAGCAGCTGTGTGACCCTGGGCAAGTCACTTGACCCCTATTGCCTAATCTTACCACTCATATGCCTAGGAGCCAATACACAGAAGTTAAGGGTTTAAAACAAAAATTTTTAAAAAAGCATACTGTAGAGAAACCTTATGAATGTATATGCTGTGGGAAAGCCCTTCCCAGAAGCTCAGCACTGACTCACCATCAGAGGATTCATACTGAATCCAAGAGTGCAGTGAAAGTGGAAAGGCTTCCTTCCAAAATAAAAATCTTTCATTGTGTGAAAAAATTCATGTTAAAAAAAAATCTTAGGAATATAATTAATGTGGAAAGTCATCCATCCCTCTGGATCACAGCTACTTCAACATGAAAGAATTCTTTATGGAGAGAACCTTATTAATATAATCATTGAAGTAATAGTTTGTTCTGGAAGGGACTCCGTGATAAATTTCCTTCATATTGGAAATAAACCATTGAAATATGGTGCCTTTGGGAAGCCTTTCTGTTAATGATGGTGAACCATATCCTTATTAGAGCAGTTATTGACTAGAGATGTAAAGGAGGCTCACAAGTAGCCAGAATGCTGACTGATTTTCATGGATAACATGTAACTTATTAGGGAGCTCTTTATTTGGGAGAGGAGAATTTAGAGGTCATGGTGCTATGTCCATCAGTGGAACAATAACTAATCTTTATGTCTGATCAGTGAACTTCCTAAATATTCTTCCAGGTAGATAAAGGAGAGACAGTGGAACAGATAGGTAGACTAGAACAGTTTAGTGCTGCTTGAGTAGTTCTGAAGACTAATAGTAGGTTGGAGAGTCGTCAGCCCCCAAAAGCCTTGGAGATTTGTGCCGAATCCTGTTCCATCTGAAATTTTAACTATGTCACAAGATAATATAGGAATGTGAGGAGAAAATTGGACTCTAGTTTATTTTGGGGCATATATTTTTAATTTTTTAATTTTGAATATTTTCCCATAGTTACATATTTCATGTTCTTTCCCCCAAACCCACCCCATGTAGCCGATGCACAATTCCACTGGGTTTTACATATATCATTGATTTAAGACCTAATTCCATATTATTGATAGTCGGACTGGAGTTATTTAGTATCTACACTCCCCAATAATATCCCTATCAGCCCATGTGCTCAAGCAGTTGTTTTTCTTCTGTATTTCTCCTCCCACAGATCTTCCCCTGAATGTGTCTAGTTTTTTTCTCATAAGTCCCTCAGCCTTGCTCTTGATCCTTGCATTGCTGCTAGTAGAGAAGTCAGTTATGTTTGATTGTACCACAGTTTTCAGTCTCTATACAGTGTTCTTGATCTGCTCCTTTCACTCTGCATCAATTCCTGGAGGTCATTCCAGTTCACATGGAATTCCTCCAGTTCATTGTTCCTTTGAGCACAATAGTATTCCATCACCAACAGATACCATAATTTGTTCAGCCATTTCCCAGTCAAAAGAGCACGGCTATAAATATTTTTGTACAAATCTTTTTTCCTTATCTCTTAGAGGTATAAACCCAGCAGTGGTATTGCTGGGTCAAAGGGCAGACAGTCTTTTAAAGCCTTTTGGATATAGTTCCAAATTGCTGTTCAGAATGGTTGGATCCATTCACAACTCCATTAGCATCTATGGCCAAGATGGAATAACTGCTATATCAAAATCTTCTCCATTGGTGAATTAATTAGGTAGATCAATTGTAGCAGTTGTGACACTCAAGGAAAGCCTCTATTTGGGGGTTCAGGAGCACCAGATTCTCACTGGATAAATACCACCCACCTCCCTCACCCAACCAAGGTTCAGAGAGGTGTGTGTGGCAGTTGGAATCTCCTTCAGAATTCCCCTCTTCACTCTGCCCCCTCCCTAACAGTTATTTCTTCTTTTTAAACATTTATTAATATTGATATTTTAGAAAAGTTAACATGGTTACATGATTATGCTCTTACTTTCCCCTTCACCCCCCCCCCCACCTCTTCCCCGCCCCCACCCCGGCCGATATGCATTTCCACTGGTTTTAATGTGTCATTAATCAAGACCTATTTCCAAATTGTTGATAGTTGCAATCATATCCTCATCAACCCATGTATTCAAGCAGTTGATTTTCTTCTGTTTCCTGTCCCGCAGTCCTTCCTCTGAATGTGGATAGTGTTCTTTACCATAAGTCCCTCATAATTGTCCTGGGTCATTGCATTGCTGCTAGTACAGAAGTCCATTACATTCTATTTTACCACAGTATATCAGTCTCTGTGTACAGTGTTCTTCTGGCTCTGCTCCTTTCACTCTCCATCAGTTCCTGGAGGTCTTTCCAATTCACATGGAATTCCTCCAGTTTATTATTCCTTTTAGCACAATAGTATTTCATCACCAGCATATACCACAATTTGTTCAGCCATTCCCCAATTGAAGGGCATGCCCTCATTTTCCAGTTTTTTGCCACCACAAAAAGCGCGGCTATAAATATTTTTGTGCAAGTCTGTTTATCTATGATCTCTTTGGGGTACAATCCCAACAATGGTATGGCTGGATAAAAGGGCAGGCAGTCTTTTATAGCCCTTTGAGCATAGTTCCAAATTGCCATCCAGAATGGTTGGATCAGTTCACAACTCCACCAGCAATGCATTAATGTCCCAATTTTGCCACATCCCTTCCAACATTCCCCACTTTCCTTTGCTGTCATATTAGCTAATTTGGTATATGTGAGGTGGTACCTCAGAGTTGTTTTTGACTAGCATTTCTCTAATAAGAGATTTAGAACACTTTTTCATGTGTTTATTGATAGTTTTGATTTCTGTATCTGAGGGCAGATTGGAATCCAGGACCTCCTGTCTCCCGGCCTGGCTCTAACCCCAGAGCCACCGAACCTCCTATTGAATTTGAAATTAATGAATATGAATTTCCTATTCATATCCCTTGCCCATTTATCAATTGGGGGATGACTAGGTTTTTGGTTTTTTGTACAATTGATTTAGCTACTTATATATTTGAGTAATTAGACCTTTGTCTGAGTTTGTTATAAAGATTTTTTTCCAATTTGTTGCTTCCCTTCTAATTTTGGTAGCATTGACTTTATTTGTACAAAAACTTTTTAGATTAATGTAATCAAAATTATTTACTTTACATTTTGTAATTTTTTTCTAACTTCCTTGGTTTTAAAATCTTTCCTTTCCCAGAGATCTGACAAGTATACTATTCTGTGTTCACCTAATTTACTTATAGTTTCCTTCTTTATATTCAAGTCATTCACCCATTCTGAATTTATCTTGGTATAGGGCATAAGATGTTGATCTAGACCAGTAATTCCCAAAGTGGGTGCTACTGCCCCCTGGTGGGTGCTGCAGTGATCCAGGGGAGCGGTTATGGCCACAGGTGCATTTATTTTTCCTATTAATTGCTGTTAAAATTAAAAAAAAATTAATTTCCAGGGGGCTAAGTAATATTTATTTCTGGGAAGGGGTAGGCCAAAAAAGTTTGGGAACCACTGATTTAGATCCATTCTCTCCCATACTGTTTTACAATTCTCCCAGCTGTTTTTTGTCAAATAGTGGGTTTTTGTCCCAGAAGCTGGGTTATTTGGGTTTATCATAGACTCTTGCTGAGGTCACTTACCCCAAGTCTATTCCACGAGTCCTCCCTTCTGTCTCTTAGCCAGTACCATATCGTTTTGATGACTTCTTGTCCTTGGATCCTGAGGACAAGACTGTCTGCCCTGAGCAGGCCTCCCTAAGCCCCCAGTTTAAGATCTGGTACTGCTAGGCCACCTTCCTTCATGTTTTGTTTTGTTTTGTTTTTTCATTATTTCCTTTGATATTCTTGATCTTCTGTTCTTCCAAATTAACTTTGTTATAGTTTTTTTCTAATTCAGTAAAAATTTTTCTGGTATTTTGATAGGTATAGCACTAAATAAATTAATTTGGGTAGGATGGTCATTTTTATTATGTTAGCTCATCCTACCCATGAGCAATCAATGTTTTTCCAAAAGTTTAGATCTAGTTGTAATTGTGTGGAAAGGGTTTCATAGTTGTGTTCATATAATTCCTGAGTTTTTTTTTTTTGGCAGATTCCCAAGTATTTTATATTATCTAGAATGATTTTAAATGGAATTTCTCTCTCTAACTCTTGCTGCTGTGATGTGTTGGAAATATATAGAAATGCTGATGATTTATGTGCATTTATTTTGTATCCTGTAACTTTGCTAAAGTTGTTGATTATTTCCACTAACTTTTTAGTTGATTCTCTAGGATTTTTTAAGTAGACCATCATATCATCTGCAAAGAGTAATAGGTTGGTCTCCTCACTGCCTATTTTAATACCTTCAATTTCTTTTTCTTCTCTAATTGCTACTGCAAGTGTTTCTAGTACAATATTAAATAATAGAGGTGACAATGGGCATCCTTGTTTCACTCCTGATCTTATTGGGAGTGCTTCTAATTTATCTCCATTGCAGATGATGTTTGTTGGTGGTTTTATATATACCGTTCATTATTTTTAGGAAAGGCCCTTCTATTCCTATGCTTTCTAGTGTTTTCAGTAGGAATGGATGTTGTATTTTGTCAAAGGCTTTTTCAGCATCTATTGAGATAATCACGTGATTTTTGTTTGTTTGCTTGTTGATATGGTCAATTATGTGAATCGTTTTCCTAATATTGAACTATCCTTGCATTCCTTGTATAAATCCCACCTGATCATAATGAATAACCCTCGTGATCACTTGCTGGAATCTTTTTGCTAGTATTCTATTTCAGATTTTTGCATCTATGTTCATCAAGAAGATTGGTCTGTAGTTTTCTTTTTCTGTTTTTGGTCTAATTGGCTTTGGGATCAGTACCATATTTGCAACATAAAAGGAGTTTGGTAGAACTCCTTTGCTTATTATGTCAAATAGTTTGTATAGTATTGAAATTAGTTGTTGTTTGAAGGTTTGATAGAATTCACTTGTGAATCCATCTGGTCCTGGGGATTTTTTTCTTAGGGAGTTCTTTGATGGCTTGTTCAATTTCTTTTTCTGATAAGGGATTATTTAAGTATTCTATTTCTTCTGCTGTTAATCTAGGCAATTTGTATTTCTGTAAATATTCATCCATATTGCTTAGAGTGCCATATTTATTGCCATATAATTGGGCAAATAGTTTTTAATGATTGCCTTGATTTCCTCATCATTAGAGGTGAGCTCTCCCTTTTCCTCTTTGATACTGATAATTTGGTTTTCTTCCTTTTTTCTTTATATTGACCAGTACTTTGTCAATTTTTCAAAGTACCAGCTTCTAATCTTATTTATCAATTCAATAATTCTTTTACTTTCAATTTTATTAATTTCTCCTTTAATTTTTATAATCTATAATTTAGTTTTTAACTGGGGATTTTTAATTTGTTCCCTTTCTAGTTTTTTGATTTGCATTCCCAATTCACTGATCTTTGCCCGCCCTAATTTGTTAATATATTCACTCAAGGATATAAATTTCCCTGAGTACTGTTGTGAGGAAGATTAGATTAAGTATTGATTAGGAATTAAGTTGTACATAGCAGGAAGGAGCTGGAGCTGGGAATTCCAGGTTGGAATAAAGGAGAAGAAAGAGGGGACTTGGCCCCGAGTGAGGACTCCATTAGTGGTGGGCAAAAACTGTTGCCAGCCTGGGAGAACTCAGAGCAAAGGACACCCTGCTTCCTGTTTTCCCCGGGGATCCTGAGTGTGGCATCTAGCAAAAGGACAAATCTACAGAGCCAAGGGAGGAGGAGAAGTTTGAGAACTGGTGGACAGTGCTACAGGCAAAACCCTGGTACCTGAGACAACTATAGCTCCTGGCATCCAGAGATCATCAGTGGATTGCAGTGAGAATCCCAAAGCCACAAAAGCTCTAGCTGTACTCAAACCTGGCAGGTTCCAGGTCTGAGGCAGAAACCCAGAGACTCCATTTACAGCTCCTTGGGCCCTGTTAGTTTAGATCACTAATTTAGAGTAGAATAAGTCCTTCCCTTTCCTTGTGGGTTTGTTATTAGGTGTTAAGGTTTTAGAGTAGACATTCCTATCCCTCCTTTTAGTTGTTTCTAATTAAAACTCAGTTTCATCCTGTTGCCTTGTCTGCTGAATTCAAGGCCTCTGGCCAGAGTGACAGTTGACTGTTATTTGTCAGTTAGGAGTAGCTTAACTGTACAAGTCTTCAATGTCCAAGTCTAATCTCTCATAAATCCCAGAGTATGTTCCCACAAACCCCTTAGTTTATTTATAATATCCCTGGTGACCCCATTACCTTATATATATTTCCCACAGTTCCACTTTAGCTGCATCTCACAGATTTTGATATGATGTCTCATCATTGTCATTTTTTTTAAACCCTTACCTTCCGTCTTGGAGTCAGTACTGTGTATTGGTTCCAAGGCAGAAGAGTGGTAAGGGTAGGCAATGGGGGTCAAGTGACTTGCCCAGGGTCACACAACTGGAAAGTGTCTGAGGCCATATTTGAACCTAGGACCTCCCATCTCTAGGCCTGACTCTCAATCCACTGAGCTACCCAGCTGCCCCCATCATTGTCATTTATTATTATTAATTATTAATTGTTTTTATGATGTGTTCTTTAACTGATTTTGGAATTAATTTTTGATTTGCCTATCCATGTGCCCTTACTAATTATTATTTTTATTGCATTATGATCTGAAAAAGTTACATTTATCATTTCTGTTTTTTTGCCTTTGTTTGCCATGTTTCTATACCCTAGTACATGGTCAATCTTTGTGAGTATACCATGTGCAGCTGAAAAGAAGGTATATTCCTTTTTGTCCCTATTTATTTTCCTCCACATACCTATTAACTCTACTTTTTCTAGGATTTCATTCATTTTCAATATTTTTGGTTTGATTTATCTAGATCTGAGAGTGGGAGGTTCAATTCTCCCACTGGAATAGTTTTGCTTTCTATTTCTTCCATGAACTCTGCCAATTTCTCCAAATTTCTTTTTATTTTTTTTCATTTTAAACATTTATTAATATTCATTTTTTTAAACCTTTGTACTTCGGTGTATTGTCTTATAGATGGAAGATTGGTAACGGTGGGCAATGGGGGTCAAGTGACTTGCCCAGGGTCACACAGCTGGGAAGTGGCTGAGGCTGGGTTTGAACCTAGGACCTCCTGTCTCTAGGCCTGACTCTCACTCCACTGAGCTACCCAGCTGCCCCTATTGATATTCATTTTTAACCTCTTTACATGCTTCATACCCCTACTTTCCCCTTCACCCCCCACTCTCCCCCCACCCGTGGCCGACGCACATTTTCCCTGGTTGTAACATGTGTCCTTGTTCAGGGCCTGTTTCCATATTGTTGTTAGTTGCATTGGTGTGGTCGTTTCGAGTCTACATTCTCCAAATTTCTAAAGGAGGAATTTTAGTTTATTTTTAATGTAATCAATCAGCAACCTTTAATTTAGTCAAATCAAGAATTTGAAATCCTCCTGCCTATTAGTACTTGATTGTGAACTAAGAGAGTTCACAAATCACTTACTAGAGAAAGCTCACACCTCCAAAGGCCATAAGCACTGGTGTGTTGTCCCTCACACACCACCCCTTACAGTGCTGGTCAAATTGAAAGACTGTGATGTGTTCCCTTTGAAGAGGGAGAGAGACAGGGATATAAAAGGAGAGACCAAACATTATCTGGATCCTTTTTCCTAGATTCATTCTGCATTGGTGAGATGAGCTTAAGGGAGATTCTAGGAGGCAGTCACCTTTTCTTGGACTCATTCTTAACTGTAGCTTTCTGCTCTGGAGAGGCTTGCTGGGTCAGTGACTGGAGCTGAAGGAAGATGCATGCTTTGGTGGAACCCTTACTGAAGACACCACTGGAACTTCTGGCTAAAGAGACTATCCACAACTCCATGACTCCTTGTGGAGATTGGGATTTGAGAGAGCCCTTGCTGGGTGGTAAGCTGAACTTCTTTGGACAGCAATTGTAGGGTATCTAGCTAGACAATATTTTCTACTTTCTTTCCTACCTCTCTCTCTTTTAATATATCTCTATTAAACTAAATTGTTAAGAGCTTCTAATAGACTCTGACTTAAGAGTTACTATTTCATAAACAGTGACACACCAAACTCTTTAACTCATAAATATTTATCAAATCATTCACTTTAACCCTTACAGGTAAAACACTTTGTAAATGTTAAAGCATCATCTACATGTAATTTCTTGTTACAGGCACAGATGGTCTGCTTATCCAGTCACTTGATGAACCAGGAAAAGGCTACTTGGTTTTGTCCTTTCTCTCTAAGCCCCCTTTCCAGGAAACTAGGGATTCCTTAAAGAGATAAGGAGTCAAGTGTGCATCTTAAGAATAAAGAATAGTTGGAATATAGGACATGTCCTAAGGGCTTAACAAATATTTATTGTTAACAACAATCTTGTCCTACATGCCATTGCAAGTCTTATATTACAGAGGAGGAAAAAGAGGCAGGTTAATTGACTTGCACAGGGTCACATGGTAGGTGTCTGAGGTTGGATTCAAACTCAGTCTTCCAAGTTCAGGTCCAAGCCTCTTGTCTATAGACCCCCTGAAATGCCTGAGTTATAGATACAGGGCTGACCTACTTAGATAGCTTTCCTGATGCCTTTAGTCACTCCTCTTCCTCAAATCATCTTTTATTTGCCTTTTTTTTTTATCCTCTATACCAGGACAATGAAAATTCCTTTGGGTTGGAGATTTGTTTTGTCTTGGTGTAGCCAGTGCCTTCTGTGATTTAGACCAGCATTCTAGCCAACAGTTAGCATCATGGTAAGTGCAGGATGGGCTGTAAGGGGGCCCAGTGAATAGAACTGGTCTTGGCATCAGGACAGCCTAAGTTCAAATTCAATCTCAGACATTTATTATCTGTGTAACCCTTATTTGACTCAATGTCTCTTTTGTAAAATGGTATTACTCTGGAGAAAGAAATGACAACACATTCTATTCTTTTCAAGGAAACCCCATGGACAAAGGCCCTGGGTCCCAAAGAGTCTGACATAACCGAATGACCAAAAACATTATGTTTACTGTTGACCATAATTGTTAAAAATTTGTGGTGGCCCAGGGGTACAATGGTAGATTTCTGGACTTTGAGTTAGGTAGGCTCATCTTCTTGAGTTCAGATCTATCTTTTGACAACTTTTTAACAGTAAGTTGCCAGCTGTGTAACCCTGAACAAGTCCATTAACTGCCTCAATTCCTCATCTATA
This sequence comes from Gracilinanus agilis, assembly GCF_016433145.1. Classification (NCBI taxonomy): domain Eukaryota; kingdom Metazoa; phylum Chordata; class Mammalia; order Didelphimorphia; family Didelphidae; genus Gracilinanus; species Gracilinanus agilis. The sequence continues at coordinate 794,075,646 of NC_058130.1, read as the reverse complement.
AACTGGGCTGTGTGAAAGGGAATTCTTTGTTCTTTTTGTCTATTCTGAGTTTATACTTGCAAAAAGGGAGTCCTTTATTCTCTTTGCCTAGTTGGAGTTTGACACTTTGATTAACATTATCTTAAGTACCCTACTTAGTATATCACTGGACTGAAGACAGGATTGGAAATTTACCCACTGCCTCAATTTAAACAATTTGCATAAAGCCAAAAGCCAAATTTCTCCAAGTCAAGGTAAAATTTTAAGAGTTTATTAGAAGGGGCAGCTGGGTAGCTCAGTGGATTGAGAGCCAGGTCTAGAGATGGGAGGTCCTAGGTTCAAATCCGGCCTCAGACACTTCCCAGCTGTGTGACCCTGGGCAAGTCACTTGACTCCCATTGCCTACCCTTACCACTCTTCCACCTATAAGTCAATACACACACAAAAAGTTAAGGGTTTAAAATTAAAGAAAAAAAAAGAGTTTATTAGAATAGGGCTAAGTCCTACATATAAACCCGGATGCCAAATGTGTGCCAATTACAGAGTTAGAAACCAGTGGTCTACAAATGCTTGGCAGCAGAGACCTGGTTTTTATACCAATACAATAACAAAGTGAATATTTCCAAACAAGGATTATGATTAAAAGCACAAGACTCAACTTTTTTAGAAACTGTTACCCAACTACAAAGCTGATTGGTTAGTTCATTTAGGAAGCCCATATTAGTCTTAAGGTCAAATCACAAGACAATACCCTTATTAAGAAATACTGATGGGGCAGCTGGGTAGCTCAGTGGAGTGAGAGTCAGGCCTAGAGACAAGAGGTCCTAGGTTCAAACCTGGCCTCAGCCACTTCCCAGCTGTGTGACCCTGGGCAAGTCACTTGACCCCCATTGCCCACCCTTACCGATCTTCCACCTATGAGAAAATACACCGGAAGTACAAGGGTTTAAAAAAAAACAAAAAAAGAAATACTGATGACCATTATCTCAGGGCTCATCTGATCTGTTGGGCGGATGGTGATTTCAAAATAGGAAAGGGTGAGCATTCTTGCACCATATCAGGACATGATGCAGCATTCTGGGACCTAAAACTCATATGGTCAGCATCTCATGATAGAAGGGAAATATGACTTAGGGAGGGGTTGGAAACTCCCTTAGAAGTAGTTTTATGCTTTAGAGATCCTTATAAAATAATGAATTCTACTAATTGTAATTAAGATTATAATGGAATTGTAGTAATCACTTTATATTGTTTAGGTTTTAAACTTATCACTGTACTAAAATCAAATCAAGTATAAGGGGATAGGGGGCTCTGTCTTCACAACAGGATTAACTCTCCTTTCTTTACCTTTTAAATTTAATCAACAAAAGATTCGACACCCTACTTGGTGCTAGCTGAGAAGCCAGCAAGATACTTGGAGAGCTCCACTCTATTTTTTTCCATTTATTTATTTTTTATTTAACCCCTTAACTTCTGTGTATTGGCTCCTAGGTGGAAGAGTGGTAAGGGTGGGCAATGGGGGTCAAGTGACTTGCCCAGGGTCACACAGCTGGGAAGTGTCTGAGGCCAGATTTGAACCTAGGGCCTCCCATCTCTAGCCCTGACTCTCAATCCACTGAACTACCCAGTTGCCCCTCCCACTCTATTTTTAACTCAATCAGTCAGAAACTTTTGAATTCTTTTTCAGGGCTGTAAGTAATCATGTTATTAAAAGACATCCTGTGGTTGCAAACCCAAGTACAATAATTTCTTGTTTACCCAGCACTGCCACATACTTTATTGTAGTGGATTTTTGCTCACCATTTTTCTCAATACCAGTTCATGAGGATTCCAGAAATATGTTTGCCTTTATTTGGAAAGGTTCCAAGATGACCTGCTGTCAGTTGCCACAAGGGTATGTGGAAAGCCCTACTCTGTTTGCACAAGTTTTGGCCCGATACAGATGATATTCAATTCAAGCATACTTGCTTAATTAAATATGTGGTTGATTTGCTTTTGGCATCACCTAATGTAGCAACATGCCAAGAAGATAGAAAACATCTTCTTTTATAATTACATAAGAAAGGTTGCACCTTTTAGAAGCAAAGGTTCAATGGTGTCTCCCCAAAGTGGAATATTTAGAGTTCATTTTAACTGCTGGGGACCATTCTGTTTCTCCTAAGCCTATTGAAGATATTCAAAAATTAAGAGCTCCCATTATTAAGAAACAGTTAAGAACAATCTTAGGAGCCACAGTTTTACCTTACTCTAAGGAGTAGTTTGCAAAGGATGTTTGGAATTTTGAAAAGATACATGATTGACAAGAGCAGGAGTTGAGACCAGGAGCAGAGGCTTGTGGGAAAAAGAACCTTGGAGGGGGGCATTGTCTCTGGACTCTGAGGAGGGAAGGAGGACTCTTACCCATCTCCAGATTGAGTGAAAACTATCTGAAGATTTCCTTGGCTTTTTTCTTACTCCAAAGATCTGTTGCTGTTCCCGATCTCCAATACAATATCAAAGAAGTGTTCAATTGTTTAACAGTGGCCAAAAGGGGGTCTGTGGACCAGGCTGGCCATAGAGCCAACTGCAAGACTCTGTTTTGTCTTCGCCTTTTAACAAAGACCCTTTATTATCCTGTGTAATCTGTTAGCTTAGTTATCAGATTAAGGGAGGGAAGGTGAATTCCTGGTCAAAGCCTCAGACTTGATCAGAGAAGAAAGACCTTTATACATCATGATAGGATAGGGTTACCTCTTCCCACATTCCTCACCCATCTCAGTTTACAATTACAATAAAGCTTGTCCTTGAGAATATTGGAAGCAGAGGGAGGAAGAAAGAATTGGGAAAGGCTGTTTACCAAGCCTGGCTATGCAAGCCCAAAGCTGCCAGTCATTCAGCCTTATCTCGGGAGGGATAAGGTTTCTCTTGGGGTCCAGGCATTTAAGTTACTTCTGGGATACCTGTCAATTCTAATCTCTAACAGGATTCCTTGTCTGTCCTCTGGCACCTGCCCATCTCTGTCAGCTACATCCCTTCATAGAGATACCCTCATCATTCCCCCCAGTAAGGGTGGAGAGAGTCTTCCACATAGACTTCAACCCCATGAGCCTATCTGATCAAATTAACATCTTGGCTCTCAAATAATCATCCTTACATAGCACTAAAAAAAGATTCAGTCACTGAACCGCTTAGGTTAAAACCAGAACACCTGTCAGATTTAATACAAACTATCTTGTCTGCCCCTGCTCTAGGTATCCCAGATTATAATAAACCATTCATTTTATATGCACATGAGCAAAAAGGGGTGGCTTCAGCTGTTTTAACCCAAAGTCTGGGACTGGTTCAGCATCAGGTTGCTTATTATTCAGCCGAGCTAGACCCAGTAGCTTCAGGAGCACCACCATGCCTTAGAAGTGTAGCTGCCACGGCTTTGTTAGTAACTAAAGCTTTTTATTTAGTATTGGGATGGCTGTTAACAATTATGTGCCAACATAAAGTAGAAGCATTGTTGCTCAGACATAGAACACAGACATTCTCCGATTAAAGACTCACAAGATATGGAATAACCTTATTAAGCAATGCAAATATCACTTTAAAACGTTGTACAACTCAACCCTACCACCTTATTTCCTCATTTTCCAGTTTCAGGAGAGCCATTAAATAGCTGTGAATCTTTCATGTCTATGGCTGCAGGATGTTCCCCTCCCCACCCCCCCAATTTACTGCTCCTCCAGCCAGAAATGCCTCCCATCTGGGCCTGCCTCCATGCTGCCCTCCCTGTCTTGTACCAGGAAGGATCCTTTCCCTGTCCCTTAGGGGCTGGTAAGTTAATGCAGGAGCTACTGGAGCATGCACATTAGCCTCATGTCACCCCACAGGGTTCTGTCCTGGTGCCAAACCAACCCCAATCCTGTGTCCTCTCTCTTATCCCATCACTTCCAGTTCTTATGAGAAAGTTAGCTAATCAGGATAGCATGAGGCAGGGGGGAGGAGAGAGCACTGAGGGGAATCATAGTCAGGGGCCACTGAGGAAGGACAAGAGGCAAGAGGGGCAAATGCAGGATCTGAATGCAGATCTAGCCCAGGTTCCCCCCTACCCCGGCCCTTGTCTGTCTGATGGGCTAATGGAACTGCCTGTGTCAGGTGCTGGTGAGGGGTCCAGGGCACAAGTATAGCTGCACAAAGGCTGGGATTCTGCTTGGAAGGAGTGGTGGGGGGGTGCTCTGAGGAGCTCAGGGGTCATTCCTTCCCCTGCAGACCATGAGAGGTGCCTTCAGCATGGGCATCTGGAGGAAGCATCAGTTTAAACAAAGGCTCCGCAGCTGGAGTAGAGGATAATGGGGGTGAAACGGGCCCACCAGAATCTTGGCCAGAACTTGGGCACTCTCAGACTCCTAGGGTGACCTCAGTAAGCCCCCATGCCCTGGAAGCCCTGCACCCATTACCTGGAGTCAGAGACCAAGGCTGTTTCTCTTCTAGGTCACTCATCATGTTGAGGAATGGGAGCTCTTCAGGGGACTGGGATCCTGCAGGCTGCCCAGGTGAGGGTGCAGAGCTCACAGGCTCACTCAGAGGGTCTCCTCCCCTCCTCTAAGTCTGGAGGAACACTTCGTGGGGAGCAGCTGAAGAGAACTCGGGGAGGTGCTGCTAGTGGGACTCCCGGGATCCAGACCAGAAAGATGAGGTGGAAACTGAGGGAAGCTGCCCTCCAGGATGGAGCTTTTGGCAGGGAGGAGACTCCTGGAAGGAGGGCCAAATTCCCTGAGGGGTGGATGACAAGCCAGGGAGGGGGAGCCCCCACACCAAGAAATCTTACAGGAAAGACTTCTGGGAAGGGACTGGCCAGTCAAGTAAGGGGTGGGGCTTGGACATAAGGGTGGGGAAGCCAGAGAGGGACCTGAATCAGAGGCAGAGCTTAGTTGATGGGGCGGGGTCTGGGAGGGTCACCCATGTGGGGGGTGGTGCATGGAGGCGGGGCTGTGAGATAATGGGTGGGGCCTAAAGGTAAGGTGGAGTTGGGCCAAGGGCTAAGGCTGAGGGAGATGCACAAGAGCCTGCAGGGCTGGGCTGGGCTCCATCTGGGGGCAGGGCTTGGGCTGGGAGCAGGCTCTGAGGATTTTAAATTAGACCTCCCCTTAGATTTACCTTTGCTTCCCCACTCCTGGACTGTGGAAGGCCAATTGGAGAAACAGGGTCATGCTAGGGCCTTTTCTAGATTCCCTACGTGACCAATCCAGGCCAAGGCAGCCTCTGTTATCTAAAGCCCTGAAAAGCTATGGTACCAGGAGGTTGGTTAATCCAAAAACAATTTGACCCCTCCAGGAGGCTAATTAGAAGTCATTAAGAGAAATAGAATCTATAATAGATATTTTATCTGAACCCCATCAAAAAATTAATGCAGTCCTGCAAGGCCATGCTTTGACCTTTCTGCTCTAAGTCAGAGCCAGACAAGATGGGTTATATAAGATAAAAATCTGAGACTCCTCTTTTGACTCCTTTTCTGATCCACACCTTTTCTTATTGGAAAATATTATAGTCTTATTAGAAAGTTTTAAGTTTTTAGCCAACCAGTAGTCAAAGGGTTAACAGTTTTTCTCCAAGACATTAAGCAAAAAAGATGCCTGGCCTCAATAAATGTTTCTAGACAGCCAAGGTCAGAATTAAAACAAAGTCAGACAAGACCTTATCCAGCAGGTGCTTTCCTCCCAATAAAAATACAAGATTCAATTCATTTAGGATATCTATAGAATATAGTTACTATTCCCAAAATTAGCTTACTGATAATAAGGTTGCTAAAATTGAGCCTTGGGCTTATCTTCACCTTGAAGCTACTGAGGCTCTTTTGTATTATCTAATTGTAATTACTACACAGATGTGAAAACTTTCTTTGTACCTTTCTGTGAAATAGGGTTTGAATTTAGTATATATCAAACTTGTGACTCCATGGTACTTTGGAGTAACTTTGAGCTACCATTAGCCATTGATTCCAATCTGTTTCATCCTTTTATCATCCGACGCTAACATAGGACATTCAAAACCCTGTCAGTATAGAGAACTGGCTCTCTACACTGGACTCTTGTGGTCCTGGGTTTCTACACAGCTTATCCTGTCCTGGAGGAGGTGAGGTCCTTGTTTTGCAGCCATATCTGCTTGGCCATTTCCCCTAGAGACAGGGTCAGTTCCACCTGTATGGGCAGAACAATGAACTATGACTAGCTTGTGAGCAGAAAGAATTTCATTAATAATTTTTGCATTTGCTATAGTTTTTGCAGTTGAGGTTAAAAATCCTCTCTGAAGCCATAACATACCCACTGAATGACAAATTCCAAATGTATAGTTAGAGTCTGTGTAAATTGTTGCCCTTTTGTCTCTGGCAATTATATGGGCATTTTTTAAAGCAATAAGTTCTGTACCTTGAGCGCTTATATTTGAGGGCAATGAAGCTAACCATACAGTGGCAAATTCTGTTACTACTGCAGCTCCAGTGTAATGTATACCATCCCTCATGAAAGAAGAACCATCAGTGAATAAAACTAGATCTGGGTTGTCTAAAGGAGTGTCCAGGAGATTACCTCGAGGCTTTTCAGCCATGAACCGTAACGTTTCACAACTATGTAAAGTTCTCCTGAAACTGTCAAATCAGGAAGCAAGGTGGCAGGGTTAAGAGTTGTACAACATTTTAAAGTGATACTTTCGTTGCTTAATTAAGTTAATCCATATCTTGTGAGTATTTGATCCAAGAATGTCTGTGTTCTATGTCTGAGCAACAATGCTTCTACTTTGTGTGGGCACATAATTCTTAATGGGCATCCTACTATTAAGTGAGCTATGTTAATTACTAATAAAGCAGTGGCAGCTATGCCTTTAAGGCATGGTGGTGTTCCTGAACCTACTGGGTCTAGCTGTGCTGAATAATTAGCAACTGGATGCTGAACCATTCCCAGACTTTGGGTTAAAACACCTGAAGTCACTCCTTTTTGTTCATGTACATATAAAGTGAATGCTTTATTGTAATCTGGGATACCTCGAGAAGAGGTAGACAAGCTAGCCTATTTTAAATCTGACAGAGCTGACAGGTGTTCTGGTTCTAATCTAAATGGTTCAGTTTCTGAATCTTTTGTTAGTGCTATAAGGGGTTTCCTGATTTTCCCATAGCAAGCGATCCATTGTCTACAAAGACCTGTTGTTCCCAAGATTCCCGTAACTGTTTTTTAGTAATTGGAGTGCTTAATTTTGGAATATCTTCACGAGTTTAGGAGAAATAGAACAGGTCCCAGCAGTTAAAGTGAACTCTAAATATTCCACTTTGGGGAGACACCATTGAATCTTTGCCTTTGAGATCTTGTGACCTCTCATGTAATTCTAACAGGAGATGTTTGCTATCTTCTTGGCATGTTGCTGCATTTGGTGAAGCCAAGAGCAAATCGTCCACATATTTAATTAAGCAAGTATGCATGAATTGAATATTATCTGTATCTTGGGCCAAAATTTGTGCAAACAGGGTAGGGTTTTCCACATACCCTTCTGGCAATTGACATCAGGTCCACTTGAAACCTTTCCAGGTAAAAGTAAATATATTTCTGGAATCCTCATGAATTGGTATTGAGAAAAATGGTGAGCACAAACCCACTACAGTAAAGTATGTGGTTGTGCTGGGAATAGAAGAAATTATTGTTTTTGTGTTTGCAAGCAAAGGATGTCTTTTAATGACATGATTATTTATAGCCCTTAAATATTGGATGAATCTATATATGACTTTTCCATCTGGGCCTAATTTTGGCTTTTTAACAGGTAAAGTAGGTGTATTATATTCTGATTTGCATGGAATTGTTATTCCTTGGTCAATTAATGAATTTATTACCAAGGGTAATTCCTTCAACTACCTCGTTTGTTAGAGGGTACTGAGGAATGGAAGGAGGTGGGGAATTTTACGTCTTAATCTGAATGGGATCGGCAGATGTGACCCAAAGAGACTCAGGTATCTCAGCTGGTGTTTCAAAGGTAGGAGGCTCTTTCACCTCCTGGCTTTCTGAGAGAAGTACAGGGAGCAAATTTAAAGATTCCTCAGGTAATTCTAGTGACATAGAGCCATCTGGAGCACATATTACTGTTGCTTTTAGTTCACATAATAGGTCTCTTCCCAGGAGTTTTGTGGAGGATCCAGGCATTAGTAGAAAAGAATGTTCTAGAGATAAGGGTCCCACAGATACCATTAGAGGAGAAAGTGTTGGGACCTTTTGAGGTGTTCCTGATACACCTAATACATTTATAGATCCAATGGGATCACATTTTGCATCTGGTTTACTCACCAGAACTGATCAAGATGCTTCAATGTCTAAAAGAAAGTTATAGTATGAGTTCCCTACTTTTAGGGTTACATGTGGCACATTACTATTTGGTGGGGAATGGATAGGAATAATTGACATTAAAGCATCAAGTTCTGGAAAGTCAAAGGTTTCATTTTCTAATTCTAAGGTCCTTGCCCCCTCCCCCCCATTACACCTTCATAAAGATGCTTGGGCATTTCTCTGGGATCCTCCACACTGAGGGGGATTTTCACTCTGTGCACAAAGTGCACGAGCTCTACTTTGGATGCATTGTTGTTGGGTATTTTATTATGTATCATCATTTTCATTTGGAGTATAATTTCTGTAATTATTTCTATTATAATTTTGATAATCATTATATCTGTTATTACCGTTTCTGAAATTACCATTGAAATGACCATTTTTCCTAAAATTCATGTTATTGATTACCTGATTCCAATTTCTGCAATTTAACATTAAGTGGCTTTTTCTTCTACATAAATAACATTTTGGTGGTTTATTTGTGGATTCTTGCAAAGGCGCTAGGGTCACTCTATGATCTTTTCTTTCTGATTTTTCTTTTAAAATTTTATTTTCTCTGCTTAATTCCTCCATTGACTCCCTGTCTTCTACATTTTTCTCTGGTGGCCATCAAATATGTATACAACTACTCTTCTTAATTCTTCAAGGTTGATACTCGACAAATTTGGGTAATTGACTCTAAAATAATCTTTTACAATTTTACAGTAGTTCTGAACAAACTGCTGTCTAATCTGTCTTACATGCCTTTCTATGGAAAGTCCAGTTCTATATATCTACCTCCCAGCTCAATGAGTCTGTCCATAAAATGGGAGGCAGTTTCATCAATTTTTTTATGTTGTTTTAAAATTTTGTCCATGTGTTGGTCTGTCAAAACAAGCCCTCATTGCTGTTAATACTATCTCTCTAGACTGGCATAATCTTATGTAATCCTGTTCATTATTGGATTTCCATTTTGGGTCATAATATGGCCAATTAATTTCTTTCCTTCCTTGGGCCTGATTAATGAGAGAGATAATCTTATTTTTTCTCCCTTTCCATCAAAAAGGCTTGTAGTATGGGCAGCTGGGTAGCTCAGTGGAGTGAGAGTCAGGCCTAGAGACAGGAGGTCCTAGGTTCAAACCCGGCCTCAGCCACTTCCCAGCTGTGTGACTCTGGGCAAGTCACTTGACCCCCATTGCCCACCCTTACCAATCTTCCACCTATGAGACAATACACCGAAGTACAAGGGTTTAAAAAAAAATTAAAAAAAAAAGGCTTGTAGTAGATTTTTAACACCCGCCCATCCACCCCTCTCTTCCTCCACCTCTTCCTCCTTTTTTGAGCCTCCCTCTCACCATCTTCCTCTTTCTTGTTCCACTGTTCTTTCCCTGCTCCAGCCCATTAACCATAATGTGCCCACATGAAGTCGAGGCATTGTTGTTAAGGCATATAACACAGGCATTTTCAGATCAAAGACTTGCAAGATACGAAGTAGCTTTGTTGTGTAATGAAAATATTATCTTGAAATCCTGCACAGTCCTTAATCCTGCTGCCTTGCTTCCAGATTAACCAGTTTCAGGAGACTTTGCACAATTGTGAATCTTTAGTGGCTCAATAGCCTTGAGATAATCTCCTGGACACTCCTTTATACAACCCAGTGTTTCTTTTATTCACTGATGGTTCTTCTTTCATGAGTGATGATATACACTACACTGGAACTACTGTAGTCACAGAATTTGCCACTGTGTAGTCAAATTCACTGCCTTCAAATATAAGTGCTCAAGGTACAAAACTGATAGCTCTAAAACATGCCCATATAATTGCCAAGGGTAAGAAAGCAACTGTTCACACATACTTTAGATATGCCTTTGGAATATGTCATGCAGTGGGCATGCTATGGTGCCAGAGAAGGTTTCTAACCTCTGCTGGAAAGTATATTGTAAGGGGGCAGCTGTGTAGCACAGTGGATTGAGAGTCAGGCCTAGAGACGTCCTAGGTCTGATCCGGCCTGAACCTGGTCCTAGGTTCAAATCTGGCCTCAGACACTTCCCAGCTGTGTGACCCTGGGCAAGTCACTTGACCCCCATTGCCCACCCTTACCACTCTTCCACCAGGAGTCAATACACAGAAGTTAAGGGTTTTAAAAAAATTTTTAAAAAAAGAAAGTATATCATAAATGCAGAGATGCTTAATGAAGTGCTTTCTGCTCTCCAGCTACCTGAAACTCTAGCTATAGTTCATTGCGTTGCCCATACAGGTGGTACAGACCCTGTCTCTAGAAGGAACCACCAGGTAGATACTGCCTCAAAGCTTGCTCCCTTAGAAGAACATGAATTGATTTTAATTTTGGCAACTAGTAGAGACTCATATTTATCTCTCTCTTATAATGAATAGGAAGTGGAAAAATGGAAGCTAAAGTTTAAAGCAAAACAGATCAATGGGGTATGGGTGTTATTTGAAGGAAAACTCCTAATGTCTAAAAGTTTTTATCACCAAATATAGTTATCTGTTCATAAGAATAGTCACTTTGGCACCCAGAGTATTGTAGACTCTTGTTAAAAAAGGTCTGGATAGCTCCTGGTATAATCACTATAGCTTCTAAAGTGTGTACAGCCTAGGCATGCATACAATTAACATAGTTTAACGTGGCAAGGCTTTTGGTGGGCATCCTCAGGTTTACACACCATTTGAGCATTTAGAATTGATTTTATTACCATGTTCAAGGCTGGACATATAAAGTTTTTCTCCTAGTGCCCAGGCCACAGCAGCTTTTGTTGCTAAGGTGTTTTTGAGAGGTTGTCCCTCACTTTGGCCCACCAGCATGAATTGATTCAGATAGGGGAACTCATTTTACTGATTGTTTTGTCTCAGATTTATTCTTGTTTGGGGGTCACTCCCCCAATTCCATGTACCTTATCACCCCCAGAGCTCAGGCCAAGTGGAAAGAATGAATAGAGATCTTAAAAACATGATTGGAAAATTATGCCCTGAGACTCACTTGAAATGGCCTGAGGTTCTCCCCTTAGTCCTGTTTTATCTTTGTAGCAGGCCCAGGGAAGATCTACACATCTCACCATTTGAGATACTTTTTGGACATTCCCCATATAGGTTAAGCCTTTTTCTCCTGCATACACATCATTACTGGGGGGGGACACTTCTGTTGCTTCTTATATACAGGACTTACAGGTCAAATTGCAAGAACTCCATAAATCTGGAGCTGTAGTACAAGTGGGACCTCTAGACTTCTCACTGTGAGCTATACCCAGGAGAGGAAGTTTATATAAAGAACTTCCAATGTACTGGAGGAACTCAAGCCTGCCCAGGAAGGTCTGTGTCAATCAATAGCTATCAAAATTGGAGAAAAGGGCTCTTGGATTCATTGCTCACATGTAAAATAGGTACCTTCTATTGACACTGACTGACTGTATCCTGTCACATGCATTGTATTTGCTGATTGTTTGTTTTAAAACTTAATTTTGTTTTTAAGTTCACATGTTAATGTAATCTAAAATATTCCATTACACTATGTCACTTTCAGTTATTGTGTTTTGGCTATTAGCTATATGTTCTCTTATATGGTCTTTATTTGTACCCTCCTCCTATGACTCAACTGAAGATGATACCATTATGAAAGTCCATAGACAAGTTGGACAAACTGTTTTCTGTGGCAAAGTCATAATGGATGCTGGGTTTCTCACCAGATCCATCAGAATCCTGTCTTGTCATGGGCAACAATTCTAGTCCACAGTAATGAGAGGTAACCATAGCTTGCAACACAAGGTCACATACTGCCTAAATGGCCTTTTGCTCCTTTTGCCTTTGTTCACTGTCATCTGGATGATGATGGATGGACTCCATCAAAATGGTTACAACCACATCAGTGACCTTAAAGAATTTAATGAATTAAAAATCTCAACTGATTTTAATGTGTCTTAAGAAGTGATTTTCAGATATCTAGGAGCATCAATACCTCTGACTGATCATTTGCCTACCTTTGACTTGTGTGTGACAAGAAGTAAGGTTGCAGGTTAAATGACTCATCCAGGGCCATTGAGATACTCATTGTGAACCCCTTAGCACAGTGCCTGGCACCCAGGAAGCATTCCCTAAATGTTAGCTCTTCTTGGAGATGGAGTCCAACCCCCTTATTGGTCTGGAAGAGGAGTGACCACCTCTAAAGGTGGGAGAATGGAGGAAGGACATGCCTGGGGAGGGGGGACAGTGCAGCAGGAGGGGGACAGGTCCCTGAGGGTCTGCTCAGAGGAGCTCCAGGGTAGGGGAGAGAATGGGACACATGGCAGGGGGTGAGGGGAGAAAGGGCAAGGATGGGGCATCTGGTAAGGGGACCATGAGAAGGTGGGAAGAGCAGAGGTATCAGGGAGAAGACCAGCAGGTCACCCCAAACCCTCCCTTCCTCTGTTTCAGCCCCTGGCCCCAGGCAGTGGGTCACTGCCTTGGTGTCTGGTCCTTCCTGGTCCTGAGCAGCTCTGCCCAACTCAGCCCTCTGTCCACACCCTCCTTTTAGAGCCCAACATCATTCTGCCTCTTTTCTCCCTGGGTTTCAGGCAGCATTTTTGCATCCCTTATTCCACAGGAAAGGAAATCATCCTAGCCAGCATTTCTAGGGCCCTCAGGAATTAGTCACTAGCACCTTGATGGTAGATGCCCCATTTCACAGATGAGGAAAGTGAGGCAGAGAGGAGGAGACTTCTCTAGGGTCACATAGCCACCAAGTGTCTCAGGGGCAATTCCACCTCAGATCTTCTTGATTCCATCCATGTTTCCCTTCCAGAGGTTCAGATGCAGGCCCTGAAGTCTCCCACCCACTCTTCCTAGTGCAGCAGGGGTTAGCCCTCATTTTATGTGAATAAAACAATGAAATGTGAAAGGATATTAAATTAGACAAGCTTGACCCATGGGTGGGTCCCAGAAGGGCTATCCTGCCCACCCCAACTGGGGCAATAAGAAGGGGCAGAGACAGGATTTGAACCAGGGATTGAGGCATCCCAGCCCAGTGGGTCTACTTCCTGTTGTACCATGCTGGCTCTCAAATAACAAATAACACACATGTATCAGAGGATGTCTGTGTGTGTGTGTCTGTGTGTGTGTGTGTGTGTGTGTGGACTTTGGCCACTGCCTGTGGTCACAGAGTTTCACCTGAAAGGAATGGTGGAAGTCACCTGGGCTGACTTGTGTTTCATAGAAGGACACACTGAGGCCCCAGAAGAGTCAGACACACGTCAGAGGTAGAATTTGAACCCAGGGCCTCTGAATGAATCCCTCCTGGGGAATAGCAGGCAGGAGAATGCCTGGCCTTCAGGGCTACAAGCCACTTCCTTTCCTCCCTCAGCAGAGCACCCCAGAGGAGATCCTAGATCAACCCCTTCCTCTGTGACTGTGTCTGAGGATCCCACACAGGAGGCTGGGCTGGGAGGGCTGAGAGGAGAGGGAAGGAGGAGGCAAACGGGAGAGTATGGGGAAGGGACTCCACCTTTTCTGCCTAGAAATCATTGAGGAGATTCTTCCTGGTGCCCAGGCCAGAGCTAAGGAAAACACAAACAGCCGGCTACATCCACCCCAAAGGAAGACACTCCTGGTGCTCTTCAGTTGAACTTCCAGAGGAAAAGAGCCACATTGAGGGGGCTTTGGGTGGGAAATGTTCCTGGTCTGGAGAGTGCGGCCTCAGGGCAGACGGACATCCCTCCTCAGGGCCAGGAACAGAGTGGTTTCTTCTTAGTTGTGGGCTGAACTGGAGAAGAGAGAGAAGGCTGGGATGGCAAAGGAATCCCAAATCAGGCCTGGGCTGGGGAGGTTGGGTGGCAGAAAGGTGTGAGAGTGGAGAGTGACAGGATGGCTCCTGAGGCTTCCCTGCATCAGTGACTAGGGAGACGTGGACACTAGGGAGCCCTACAGAGTTTCAGGGAGCCAAGGGGGTGGGCTGGACTTCTCCATGGTACTTGTTTACCCAGCTCTGATTAATTTAGGAAAAGATATTTTGCCCTCTGGCTAAAACCCATGGGGGGAGGGAGGGACACAGACAAAGACAGAGAGACAAGAGAAAGAGAGATAAAAGACCAGAGCCAGAAAAAGAGAAAGTAAAAGAAACAGAAAAGAGACAAGAGAGACAAAGATGAGATATAGACAGAGTTCTTGATAATTAGAAATTCTGAATACAAGTGTCAGAATGCACTGAGGCAACTAGCTCCCCTTCTATTTGGGTGGAAACAGGGTGTTAGGAAGACAATTAGGAGTCTCAGAGGTTTGAGTCAGGCTTACAGGTAGGAGGTCCTGGGTTCAAGTCTGTCCTCAGACATTTCCTAGCTGTGTCATCCTGGGCAAGGTACTGATATCACATTGTCTAATCCTCATTCTTCTTCTCCCTTGCAATCACTACCCAGAATTGATTCTAAAATGGAAGGTAAGAGTGTTGAAAACAAAATAAACACAAATAAACCAAGATATTATGTCAAATTACCTCACTTTGCCAACTTTTTAGTCCAACAAAAATGGGATAATTCATGGCATTGGGAAACATTTTTGGACCTGTTCACCATGGAAAGGACTATGTTCCTCTCCCCTTCCATTAAGAGCATGAGGCAATTCTGTAACATCTGCCCAAATTGGGTTATATGTGCTAAATATACTTTCAAACTTTTTAATCATCACCATAAGTGCCTCACCAAAGGCAGTTTTCTCAAAGGAAATCTCAATATTTTGTGGAGAAAAAGGTGTAGGATATGTAATATTAACTAATCCCCTCATCTATCATAAGTGGGAACATCCCTGAGGGGGAAAAGGACCGTATTGGACTGGTCTGTGGTTCCTGTTGCTTGGCTCCTTGTCTGGGTGGAGACTGAGCACAATGTCAGGGTGTGGTGGGGGAAGGGAAAGAAGAGGTAGTGAGAGAGGTCCAGGGGGAGGAGGGGTTGGGCAGGGGAGAGGGAGAAGGTGGGTAGGAAGTAGAGTGGGGGGGAAGATATGCAGGGGGAGGAAGCGGGGAGGCTGAATGGAAGGAGAGGGAGGGAAAGGGGGAGGCTGGGCAGTGGGGAGGGAAAAGGTGAGCAAGGCAAGAGAGAAGGTGGGCAGGGCACAAGTTAGCCAGTGAAGGAGGACAAAGAGATGGTATTAAAGATGGGCTGAGAGGTGAGAGGGGCATGTTAGGGGGAAGTGCTGAAGGAGTTAGGATGACCAGGATCAAGATAAGGAGCAGCATCATGGCTGGTGAGCTAGGAAGAAGCCAGGGGTCAGTTTTTTTCAGAGTGAACCAAGAGGTTATTGGTAGTACTTGGCTTGGTTGAACCATCAAGGAGATATGCCCAGAGCAACGAGCTGGAATATTCTCTGGAATCCTTGCTGCCAATGACTGGTTTCAATTTATTTAGAATTTTAATGTCAAAAGAGCCAAAGTGGGGCCAGGTAAAAGATTTTAATGTCCATGCTTTGTACAGCCTCTCTCTCCTTGCTTGACATTCAATGCTCCTTGAGAAATCTTGATTCATCCAAATCACATAGTTTATACAATAGTGAACTCTGGGAAACTCGAATCGACTTCTTTATAGTCATATTTCTCATAATGAGGGATTATTAGTTGATTATATAGTCAGAAGCTACTATTTTTGTTCCCCAAATTTAGAAAAATATGTAGTATTTCTTCCCTATCTGTTAGGGGTATTATAAAAATAAAGGAGGTAATCTCTATACTGCTCCTAATATTACTAAGGCTAGTTATTATAGTTGTTATCAATCTGTATATAATCTGAGGGAGCTTTGGTTTGGTTCCCTAATGGCTGGTGCAGGGACACCCAGGTCCTGCCACCCAGCTGGATGTTATAATAACTGCCCTTCTTTATAACAGTGCCCAGGCAGGATCCCTAAAGGTCAGTGCATGGGTAACCCTTTCAGGTCCCACCTGGGGTTGATTGATTATTGGTATTGGGCTCTATCAGCCTTGGATAACGTTCATCTGACTGTGCTGCTCCCTCCCCAGAGTGGTGATGGAATAACTACTCAGGAAGGTACTTAATAACTTTTATCTACTTTGTTTAACAAAGGAAAGGAATGATCAGGAATGGGTTGGGGAATAGGTGGCCCTATCGCTAAATCTATGATAATAATCCCTCAGGACTGTAGGCTGTTCAGTAATGCTGGGCTTGTTCTTCATCTCCTCTGGCTCAGCCTGGCCACAACCAAACCAGAGTAAGCAAACTGTTTGGATGATGCAAATATTGATGATGGTTTCAGCTTCTTATTGCTAGTTGTTTTTCCAGTCCTATAGCCTTCAGGAAATACCATGCTCTTCTTCTTCTCCTACCCACTTCCCAGATCCCCCTGGGCCCCGGGATACCTAAGTATCTAGAGATGGTTCAGGTATCTAAATATCTAGGGATTCAGAGAGAATCAGAGGATCCACGGTCTGACCCACAGGTCAATCAATGTTCAAGATCAAATGTCCAAGGCAAGAGTTTAGGCAAAGCTCAGCCAAAGCAAAGCCAAAGTCCCAAAAGACAAGGGGTCCAAGGGGTCCCTGTCAGGGGCTGCCCAGGGTATTTATATCCTTTCTGGCCAACTGCCTTTCCTCCTCTCCTCATGGCCTCTGGGAACATTCTGATGTCTCCAACTGTCTTCACCTGTCAATCAAGGTGAGACTCTCAGCTTCCAGAGTCTGATTATGACAGCGGTCCTGCTATGGGTGCCTCTGCTCTGGAAGAGAAATCCTAACTTAGGAGGAGGAAGGGGGAAATTAGTTATGGCCCCTGCAGCAGATATGTGATATTGATCCTAGGGTCCAACAGTGAGCTCTATGAAATCAAATAATTAAAGAATTCCAAAACATTTCCAACACTCAAAAAAATATGTAGACACAATTTCCTTTAAGTTTATTTTAAAAGTCAACAAAGCTAGACTTTGGTGTTGTGCTTAAATAAGAAATCAATGCAAAGCAATAAGTTTTGAAATGATGAACTACTGAATGGATGTACCAAATTAATATTGTGTATTTATTTATTACTTTACTTTATTAAATCTATTAAATTTGATTTTAATTTTAATTTTTTAATTTTAATTATGTTTAATTTTACTATTTGTTATACTTTTATTGTTTTTAAATTGTTGCATTTTTACTGTTAGCCAGCAGGTGGAGGTGCAATGGCTTGTAGGATCCTAAGGAAAGGAGCAGGGTGTCTCAGGAATAGGGGTAGTGCTGGGGAGATAAGCCCATAATGGGTGAGTAGTGGCCTCATGGCTGCCCCTTGTGTCTTGGGGCCTCAGAAAAGAGGAGAAAAGAGGAGAGATATATAAGTTACTTTCCTGGTTGCTTCATTTAGCTTGCTATTGTAATGACCGAGTAGAAGCCAAGGGATATAAGAGTTTGCAGAGCCCTGGATGTCAGTGGAGCTCTAGCATCTCTTTGGTAGTGACAGGAAATCTGTAGAGAACACAGCAATCTCCCTTGATCAATCACTACAGATCACTAAGGAAACTAGTTCCTTAGCAGTTATACACAGAGCTATTGATATCTTGATATGTTGATGTTGTTATTCTTGGATAATTATTCCTGCCTGATCTGACTTCTATTTGTTATGAAAGATTGGGCTTCAGATTCAAGGTCTGGAACTGAATGTTCCTGAGGTCTCACTTTCATGTGAACTCTCCTATGACTGCCCCTTTTCCACCTTTGATTCTGACCAGCACACAAAGAGGTTAGTAGATGTTGTTATTAATTGAAAAAGATTTAATATAAAGGTAAACAAATAGGGTATAAGGTAATCAGGGAAAACAGGGAATTAGGAAAAAGAGAAAGAGTTTCTAATCCTCTTTAAGATCTAATTCAAAAGTACTAAAGTTCTGTTAATATCAAACTGTAGCCTTAGAATGTCTAGGCAAGGGCCAGCAGGCCTCCAGGCCTGCTCAGAATGAAGCAGCTCTGTTTGTTGTGTGAGGGTGAAGGGAGGAAGGTAGAAGGAAGAATGGATGGGAGAAAGGAGAGAGGAAGGTAGAAGAAGGGAAAGGAAGGTAGCAGTCTCCAGACCTGGCAGGGGGAAATTGACCAGAGCCCTTGGGGCTCAAATAAAAGATCAGAGAGAAACTTAGGGTTTAGAACAATTAGAATTTATTTACATTAGAAAAGGGAAGGTCTAGGGAAAACTAGGAGGTAGATAGAAGGGGGAAAAGGCGCCAAGAGAGAGAGAGTTCAGGGTAGAGAGCATCAGCCAGCCTCTAGGTTCCAGAGAGAAAAGGCACCAAAAAACTCTTATACTTTCTCCAAAACCTCCCACAAAGGAAGTGGGAGGTGTCAGGGGAAGTTGTAGCAGGGAGTCGTGGGAGTTGTAGTTTCCCAAGGCTTACAATAATTTTAAATGACACAGTTGGTTTGATCAGATTACAGCTTGATGGAAAATGATTTTTTGTAGATCTTCTGTGAGTATGATGATTTGTAATAAGTTGAAAGATGGTATTGATTGGCAATATGAGCGTAAGCTGAGGTTACCATCCCTATGGAGTGACAGCTAATCCCTGACCTATGAAGCCTAGTCGAGAAGAGAAGGATACATCTACCCAGACCTCCCCGCCAACTGTGGCTGAGTTCCAGTGGGTTGGGCTCACCTCCTTTTATCGGGCAAGACCAGTGATCAAGTGGTCTCATACCGTGGTATGCCAACCCTTAAAGGTTCCAAAATTCTGCGCAATTAACTGGCAACTCCTTACCCATCATGGCTACTTGCAAAACTTTATTGATACTATTCTGTCTCTGTCATTAGGGCCCCCTAACCATGCTCACAGGTTAGTCCAGCAATCAACAAAACCAGAAGAAAAGAGAGTGAAATCTGCTCTTGCCTCAGGTTATCCAACTTTTTCTTCTCCTACTAACTCTCACGCATCAAATCTCAGGAGCCAACTGTGGCTTTCTATTTCATCTGGGCCTCTCAAAGGGGCAATGCAAGGGGCAATACAAAGGACATCCACTCTGACCCCTGACTCCTGATTTCTTGACTCTACTGCTGCCTTTTTCCTGCTGTCATTCTATTCTCATGACCCAATCCACTCCAAGATATCTTCCACACAATTGGAATCTGGCCACTTAATCCATAATTTAAAAAAGGGGAAGTTTTGGCCACATTAGAAGAGTGAATTGAAGGTGTATATTTATGTATATATAAAAAGCTGCTAGGGAGGGGGATTTCTCTACTCATAAAAAGGAGTGATTAATATGTCCCTTCTGAAGAGCACTGAACTTTCACTAATTTTCTATAGGAAGTTGCCAGTCAAAGGTTACTAATAAATAAAGCATGACTTTATCCCACACAATAAGGCTTTACTCCATGGTGGATTGCCTGATGTTTGGAAAGAGATTCCTTACATGTATAAGCCTTTCCGCAGTGTTCACATTCATAAGGTTTCTCTCCAGTGTGGATGCTCTGATGCCTAGTAAGAGATCTCCTAAATGTAAAAGCCTTTCCACACTGTTTACATTCATAAGGTTTCTCTCCAGGGTGGATGTTCTGATGTGCAGTAAGATTGATCCTCTGTGTGAAAGACTTTCCACACTGTTTACATTCATAAGGTTTCTCTCCAGTGTGAATTCTCTGATGTGCAGCAAGAGAGCCCCTCAGTGTGAAAACCTTTCCACAGAGTTTACATTCATAAGGTTTCTCTCCAGTGTGGATTCTCTGATGTATAGCAAGAGATCCCCTCTCTGTAAAAGCCTTTCCACATTGTGTATATTCATAAGGTTTCTCTCTAGTGTGGATGCTCTGATGTGCAACCAAAGACTCCTTCCATTTAAAAGCCTTTCCACAGTGCTTACATTCATAAGGTTTCTCTCCAGTGTGGATTCTCTGATGTTTAGCAAAAGAGTACCTCTGTGTGAAAACCTTTCCACATTGTTTACATTCATAAGGTTTCTCCCCAGTGTGGATTCTCTGATGTTTAGCAAGAGATCCCCTCTCTATAAAAGCTTTTCCACACTGTCTACATTCATAAGTTTTCTCTCCAGTGTGGATTTTCTGATGTCTGGAAAGAGATCCCCTAATTGTAAAAGCCTTTCCACATTGTTTACATTCATAAGGTTTCTCTCTAGTGTTGATTCTCTGATGTTCAGCAAGCTTAGAGCTCTGACTGAAAGGTCTTCCACCTTTATCACTCACAGAAACCATCTTGATACATTTACCTTTTGGATGTTTAACAAGGTCTGAACTCCAGTCAAAGGCCAATCCTCCTACGTTACCTGGATACATGAGCATTTCTGGTTTCTCAGGTGACTGAAGAAGTCCTACTTCTTCAGGAAAGCATTTCCCATATTCACTATCCTGACGACAGTCATTTCCTGAGGTCAATTTCATATGCTGATTTAGGACTGAATATTGGCTGAATTTCTTGGCAGTTTCATCAAATTCAGAGTCACTCTTTGGATTTTTATTTACCTTGAGAGTAGCATCACAGATTTCTCTCAAAATGAAGTCAAGAGGACCTTCATTCATGCATATTTGGGGGCCAGATCCTTCCACAAAAAGACTCAGCTTTGTAGACACCTCCTTCACTTCCAAACCCACTACTGAAGAAAAAAAATGATATAAAAACAGAAGGAAGCAGTACCAGATATTAAACTATACTATAAAGCAGCAGTCATCAAAACAATATGGTACTGGCTAAGAGACAGAGAGGAGGATCAGTGGAATAGACTTGGGGTAAATGACATCAGCAAGACAGTGTATGATAAACCCAAAGAGCCCAGCTTTTGGGACATGAATCCACTATTTGACAAAAACTGCTGGGAAATTTGGAAAACAATATGGGAGAGATTAGGATTAGATCAACATCTCACACCCTACACCAAGATAAATTCAGAATGGGTGAACGACTTGAATATAAAGAGGGAAACTATAAATAAGTTAAGTGAACACAGAATAGTATACTTGTCAGATCTCTGGGAAAGGAAAGACTTTAAAACCAAGCAAGAGTTAGAGAAAATTACAAAATGTAAATTAAATGGTTTTGATTATATTAAACTAAAAAGCTTTTGTACAAACAAAAACAATGTAGTCAAAATCAGAAGGGAAACAACAAATTGGGAAAAAATCTT
>NC_058130.1:794053711-794054210 GCF_016433145.1 Gracilinanus agilis | reverse complement strand
CTAAAAAGCTTTTGTACAAACAAAAACAATGTAGTCAAAATCAGAAGAGAAACAACAAATTGGGAAAAAATCTTTATAACGAAAAACTCTGACAGGGGTCTAATTACTCAAATATACAAGGAGTTAAATCAATTGTATAAAAAAAATCAAGCCATTCCCCAATTGATAAATGGGCAAGAGACATGAATAGGCAATTTTCAGGTAAAGAAATCAAAAGTATCAATAAGCACATGAGAAAGTGTTCTAAATCTCTAATAATTAGAGAAATGCAAATCAAAACAACTCTGAGGTATCACCTCACAGATTGGCTAAAATGAAAGAAGGGGAGAGTAATGAATGATGGAGGGGATGTGGCAAAATTGGGACATTAATGCATTGCTGGTGGAGCTGTGAACTGATCCAGCCATTCTGGCTGGCAGTTTGGAATCATGCTCAAAGGGCTATAAAAGAATGCCTGCCCTTTGATCCAGCCATACCATTGTTGGGTTTGTACCCCAAA
>NC_058130.1:794004433-794053612 GCF_016433145.1 Gracilinanus agilis | reverse complement strand
ATACTATGGTAAAATTGAATGTAATGGACTTATGTACCAGCAGCAATACAATGACCCAGGACAATTCTGAGGGATTTATGGTAAAGACGCTACCCACATTCAGAGGAAGGACTGCAGGAGAGGAAACATATAAGAAAAACAACTGCTTGAACGCATGGGTCGGGGTGGACATGATTGAGGATGTGGACTCGAAACTACCACACCAATGCAACTCCCAACAATTTGGAAATAGGTCTTGATCAAGGACACATGACAAAACCAGTGGAAATGTGCATCGGCCATGGGTGGGGGGAGTGCGGGGGGTGAAGGGGAAAATAGGAGCATGAATCATGTAACCATGTTAAAAATGAATATTAATAAATGTTTAAATTTAAAAAAAAAACAGAAGGAAGGAGGACACATCTACACACAGAGAAATAAAAGATCTTTCCTCTTATGGCAGAAAGTAAACTGATTTTTTATTCTATAAGCCCACACAAAAATGTTTTCAAATTTAAACAAGCAGAACTCTTGTTGGATAGACCATTTGGTCCTGTCTGCAAGATGGATGATTTTACTTTCACATAAAATTACAATGAAATCTCATAGTGAATATGTGACACAGGCAGGCCCAAGATTCTCATCATACTTTGGAATACATATCATGAGTAAAGAATGGAGGAATGACCTGACCAACTTTCTAGCAGCTAGACTATAACTCAAACCCTGTGCCTGAGCATGCCTGGTATGAAGTATTGGACAGTCTTTCTTCAGTGCTAATTCTATATTTTCTAAAAAGTCATTTGTCCATTATTTTTATAATTTTGTGAATATCAGGTAAACTTCCAGATATTCTGTTCTCATCATTTTGGATGCACTATCACTTGTTCATTCTTGGTAAATTTTGTATACTAAAAAGAGAAACAACTTCACTATTTTTAACTCTCATGCAGTCATTTTCAAAGTGAAATAGAAGCTTTCTTTTCTCTATAGATGCAAAGATTGTATGGCATTAAGTACAGACATACTAAATATCCATCTTATTTTATAATCCACCATAAATTATATTTCATGCCCTATACTGAGTTTAACATCCATTTCTCAGGAAATGAACACCATGATTCAGCATTAGTTTGCAAGCTCCAAAGTCTAGCACTCCCTTTACCACAAGAGATAAAAGTCTTTTGGGATAACAGTCCTTATATACCTGCTTTCAACTCACTCACCTGGACTGGAACTTCTTGGGCCTTTTTGCTCTAGCAGCCATGGTACTTTCTCTTGCTGAAAACAGGAAATAAAATGTTCTCTAGGAACTGGAAGCCCTGGGCATAAGAAAGAAGGAAGGGATCAAGAGAGAAAAATAAAAAATATAGTCCACTTAAAGGAAAGGGGGGCAATCAAGTAAGACCTACAAAATACTTTCTGTTGTATTCACTGTTGGGATATTTGCAAGAGGGCAGAGGCCATGGAAACCATGTGCAATCAGAAAACTTCATCTTTATTTACCTTTTGTAATAGAAGGAGAGACACAAACCACAACCTCCATTATCTAGAAATTAAAGGCAGCTGGTAGTAAAGGGATAAGAGATCAACACTTCGAGGGACAAAAGCAAATTTAACCCAGTTTCAAAAAGATGGTACATGGGTGCTCCGCAAGTTATTTCACCTCAGTTGGCTTTACTATGAATTGAAGACAACAAAACTATCAAACTCACAGGGATGCTGTGAAATTAAAGAGCATTATGAACTCATTTACCCAGTAGGTAAAGAGCAGGTATTTTGAAATGCTTATTCCCTTCCTTTCCATTTCTATCATTTGGCTTGGGATTTGAGGGAGGAATGAAGGAGGAATAAGAATAAACTCATAAGACTAGGAAGAATAAGGGGCTGTGAGCTATAGTTTTAAAAAAAAATTATAGTTTCCTTCTTTATATTCAAATCATTCACCCATTCTGAATTTATCTTGGTTTAGGATGTGAGATTTGTTCTAGACCCAATATCTCCTATGCTGTTTTCCAATTTTCCCAGGAGTTTTTGTCAAATAGTGGATTTTTGTCCCAAAAGCTGAGCTCTTTGGGTTTATCATACACTGTCTTGCTGAGGTCACTTGCCCCAAGCCTATTCCACCGATCCTCCTCTCTGTCTCTTAGCCAGTACCATATTGTTTTAATGACTGCTGCTTTATAGTACAGTTGATGATCTGGTACTGCTAGGCCATCTTCCTTCACATTTTTTTTCATTATTTCTCTTGATATTAATCTTTTGTTCTTCCAAATGAACTTTGTCATATTTTTTTCTAATTCAGTAAAAAAGTTTCTTGATAGTTTGATAGGTATGATGCTAAATGGGTAAATTAATTTGGGTAGGATGGTCATTTTTATTATATTAGCTCATTCTACCCATGAGCAATTAATGTTTTTCCAATTGTTTAGATCTAGTTTTGTGTGGAAAGTGTTTTGTAGCTGTGTTCATATAATTCCTGTGTTTGTCTTGACAGATACATTCCTAAGTATTTTATATTGTCTAGGGTGATTTTAAATGGAATTTCTCTTTCTTATTCTTGCGGCTGAGATGTGTTGGAAATATATAGAAATGTTGGTGATCTATGTGGGTTTATTTTGTATCCTGCAACTTTGCTAAAGTTGTTGATTATTTCCACTAGCTTTTTAGTTGATTCTCTAGGATTCTTTAAGTACAACATCATATCATCTGCAAAGAGTGATAGCTTTGTCTCCTCATTGCCTATTTTAATACTTTCAATTTCTTTTTCTTCTCTAATTGCTACTGCAAGTGTTTCTAGTACAATGTTAAATAATAGAGGTGATAATGGGAATCCTTGCTTCACTCCTGATCTTACTGGGAATGCTTCTAATTTATCCCCATTGCATATGATGCTTGTTGATGGTTTTATACATAATGTTGTTTATTATTCTTAGGAAAGGCCCTTCTATTCCTATACTTTCTAGTGTTTTCAAAAGGAATGGGTGTTGTATTTTGTCTAAAGTTTTTTCAGCATCCATTGAGATAATCACGTGATTTTTGTTTGTTTACTTGTTGATATAGTCAATTATGTGAATGGTTTTCCTAATACTGAACCATCCTTGCATTCCTGGTATAAATTTCACCAAGATAAATTCAGAATGGGTGAATGACTTGAATATAAAGAAGAAAACTATAAATAAATTAGGTGAACACAGAATAGTATATTATTCTTACTTGTAAGATCTTTGGGAAAGGTCAGATTTTAAAACCAAGCAAGAGTTAGAAAAAATTTTAAAAATGTAAAATAAATAATTTTGAGTACATTAAATTAAAAAGGTTTTGTAGAAACAAAACCAATGCAACCAAAATTAAAAGGGAAGCAACAAATTGTGGAAAAAATCTTTATAACAAAACACTCTGACAAAGATCTAATTACTCAAATATATAAGAAGCTAAATCAATTGTAGAAAAAATATCAAGCCATTCCCCAATTGACAAATGGCCAAGGGACATGAATTGGCAATTTTCATATAAAGAATTCAAAACTATCAATAATCACATGAAAAAGTGTTCTAAATCTCTTATAGAGAAATGCAAATCAAAATACCTCACACCCAGCAGATTAGCTAACATGACAGCAAAGGAAAATGGGGAATGTTGGAAGGGATGTGGCATAATTGGGACATTAATGCATTGCTGGTGGAGTTGTGAAGTGATCTGACCAGTGTGGATGGCAATTTGGAACTATGCCCAAAGGGCTTTAAAAGACTGTCTGCCTTTGACCCAGCCATACCACTGCTGGGTTTATACCCCAAAGAGATCATAGGGAAAAAGATTTGTACAAAAATATTGATAGCAGTGCTCGTTATGGTGGCAAAAAACTGGAAAATGGAGGGGATGTCCTTCAACTGAGGAATGGCTGAACAAATTGTGGTATCTGTTGGTGATGGAATACTATTGTGCTAAAAGGAATAATGAACTGGAGGAACTCCATGTGAACTGGAACAACCTCCAGGAATTGATGCAGAGTGAAAGGAGCAGAACCAGGAGAACCTTATACACAGAGACTGATACACTGTGGTACAATCGAATGTAATGGACTTCTCTACTAGCAACAATGCAATGATCCAGAACAATTCTGAGGGACTCAAGAGAAAGATGCTCTCCACATTCAGAAGAAGAACTGTGGGAGTAGAAACACAGAAGAAAAACAACTGCTTGAACACATGGGTTGATGGGGATGTGATTGGGAAGGTAGACTCTAAACCAGGGGTCAGCAACCTTTTTGGCCGTGAGAGCCATAAACGCCACATTTTTTAAAATATAATTTCGTGAGAGCTGTACAGTGCTCACAGTGTGAGCTCCTGTAACAGCACCTGAAAAAAAATTGACTTTATGGCTCCTGCAGAAAGAGCCAGATATGGCTTGAGAGCCATACATTGCTGACCCCTGCTCTAAACGATCACCCTAGTATAACTATCAATAATATGGAAATAGATCTTTATCAATAATACATGTAAAACCCAGTGGAACTGCATGATGGCTATGGGGGTGTGGTGAGGGAGGGAAAGAACATGAATCATGTAACCTGGAAAAATAGTCTAAAAAAAGAAGAAAAGAAAAAGGAAAAAATGTATTACCATATTGTTATGGAAATAAGAATCCCCTTGCCTTATTCTCTATATGTCTACTTGTGTATATTCAATGTTTCTTATAAAAAAACACCTCATATAATTCATATTTTTAATGCACTCTGCTATCTACTTCCATTTTATGGATGAGTTCATCTCCTTTGCAATTGCAGTTATGATGTCCGTCTCTGTATTCCCCTACATCTTGTTTTCCTCTTTTAATCCTACACTTTCTTCTTTCACTGTCTGTCTACAGGGTTCCCCTTTAATCACTCCCCCCCATTTCCCCTTTCTTATATTATTCCCATCCCTACCACCACCTTTCTTATTCCCCTACTTCTTCATAGGGTCTCTTAATCACTTCCCCTATTCCACCTCCCTTATATTATTCTCTTCCCTCTACCACATTTCTTATTCTTTCTTTCTTCTTCTATAGCTCTATAGAGTATTCTATACTCTATAGAGTATATACCCCAATGAGTCTGTCTGTTATTCCCCATGAGAATGTTTTACTTATTGCCTGTCACCACACTCATCCACTGTAATAGTTTTTCTGCCCATAGCTCTTTGTTTGATATAATTTACCCCAT
The DNA here is from genome assembly GCF_016433145.1 of Gracilinanus agilis. Taxonomy (NCBI): domain Eukaryota; kingdom Metazoa; phylum Chordata; class Mammalia; order Didelphimorphia; family Didelphidae; genus Gracilinanus; species Gracilinanus agilis. Next base: position 794,048,430 of record NC_058130.1, on the reverse strand, counting down.
GTTAATTGTGTCTTTTTGTTTCTGTCAGTGCTATCCTGTTTTTCACTCTGATTTTTTTTTGGCATATCTTCCTCAACAGTTTAGAACCATACCCTCTGTCTATGTATACTTCTTCTTACTATTATGATTAGGAGAGCAATTTTAAGAGTTACAAATATCATCTTTCCAATAGGCATATAAACAATTTAACCTTCTTGAGTCTTGTAAATTTTCTTATTTATCTTTTTATGCTTCTCTTGAATTTGGTATTGGGACATCCACTTTTCTGTTTTACTTTGCTCTTTTCATTGGGAATGCTTGAACATCCCCTTTGTTATTAAAATAATGATTTTGATCCCTGAAAAGAGTATAGTCAGTCTTGATGAGTGGATAATTCATGGTTGTAAACCCTTTTTCTTGCCTTCCAGGGTATCATTATATCAAGCATTTAGATCTTTTAATGTAAAAGCTCCCAAATCCTGTGTAATCAACACTGGGTCTTCATGATATTTGAAATGTTTCTTTCTGGCTTAGTGCAATACTTTCTCCTTAGCATGGGATGTCTTCAGTTTGGTTATAAAATTCCTAGAAATTGTCATTCAAGTTTTTATTGCAAGACGTGGGGTCTGTGGATTCTTTCAATTTCTTTTTTAACCTGATTCGAAGAATAGTAAGGCAGTTTCCTTTAATAATTTCTTGTAATGATATCTGGGCTTTTAAAAATATAGTCTAATAAACCTTAGATTGTCTTTCCTGGATCTATTTTCCAGGTCAATTGATTTTCAGTCAGATATTTCATATTTTCTTCTCTTTTAAAATTCTTTTGATTTTGTTTCATTGTTCTTTGATATCTCATGAAGTCATTAGTTTCTATATGACCAATTCTAATTTTGAAAAAAATTATTTTCTTCCATGGTCTTTTGATCCTCCTTTCCCATTTGGTTCATTTTACTTTTCCTGGAACTCTTCATTGGATTTTTGTGCTTCTTTTACCATATGACCAATTTTGTTTTCTCATGTCCAATTTTCTTTTGGCATTCCTTTCATTTCTTTTCCCTATTTTCCTTCCACTTCTTGCATTTGATTTTTCAATTTATTTTTTTAACTCTTTCAACACCTGAGACCAGTTCCCATAATTATTTGAAGTTTTTTATATGGAGACTTTTGTAACCCAACCCCTGCCTCAGTGTGAGCCTTGTTCTTCTTTGCCTCCTTAGACAATTTCTACAGATAGATGTTTGTTTAACTGTTTGCTCATTTCCCCAAATTTTATTTTCCACATTGCCTTCTATTTCTGTTTTCAGTTAAAGGGGGCATTCTCTTAAACTTCAGTTTTTCCTTGCTGCTCCCCTCAGCTGTAGTTCTGGTTTTTTGCAATCTTCATTTCTTCCAAGTACACCATGGCCTGTGGGCTGGGTGCTCTGAAAGCTGCTGATTTAGTCACTTCTAGAGACTGTTCATGGCTTACAGGGCTCAGAGAACTGTGAGCTACTTAGCTCTGGGGCTACAGGCTTTATCACAGGCTTGAACTAGCCAAGTGACTTTGGGGCCTCACTACAGCCTTGTGTCAGGCCTTTGTATCCCAAGGGTTGGGCATAGGAGGCACTAATAATGGAGACTTCAGAAAGTTCCCCAAGTCTCGATTTTGGCTTGTGCCAGGCTCAGAATATTGAGCAGTAGTTGGGGATGGATTGTCTGCCCTTCTCCAATAGACCCTGAGTTGTTGGACCCCTAGATAAAGGAATATAGTACACTGAATAAGCCCGAGTGGCTTGATTGCCCTGGAAACTCTAGGTTTGTGTATCATATCCCTGGAGACCCTAATAGAAGAGACGCCATCTTGAGTTTGTGTTCATGTATCTCATGGATACCTTTGGTTATCTGTTGTCATGTAAACATTGCTTTTAACCATGTGGATGGGTATGTTTGGGGTAACTACTCAGTATGATTGGTTTCTAAATATAGTAACAACTCAGTTTGCTATAAGAATCATGCCCTCCCTCAATAAAGTTGGCATTGATGCAATGAGGTACTATCGGTGTCAGGTACTTTTGATTTGGCTGCCTTCAGATGATCCTCGCCTCCTCCTTACCACAACAAGGACTTCTCAGGACCCTTGTAGCACCCCAGATATCAGCAGGGTGTTGCTGGCAACCCTCTCTTCATATCATCCCTCTTATGTGCAATTTTACTTCCAGTTCCCTTCTTATCCCTCAAAACACACCCCTTCTGCCTAATTTTCCAGTTGTTTTTTTGAGGAGAGCCACCTCACACTTACCTATGTTTGTTCTGTGACTAGTCATTTAAAAGCACATTTTAAGTTTGCTTTGACATTCTCAGGGCATATCCAGCTTTTGCTTCTGCTTTGCCAAATTCTTGGTTTCACCTCTCCCATTAATACTTAATAGTATTATTAAGAATATCCTTTCTAAAGACCAGACCCAGCCCAAAGGGGAAGGGGCTGCCTTGGCAGGTAGAGGGTTCCCTTCAATGCTCATCTTCAAGGAGAAGCTGCTTGGATATAACCAGGGCATTTGCCCCCAAAATTCAGGTCTATTTAAGGGCTGGTCTAGCTGACTTCTGAGATTAGCTTCAGGAATGTAAATCTGTAACACTGGTTTAAGTTTTTACCTGAAGCTATCGAAAACAAGAGGAAAAATAATTTTAGGGACAAGAAAGGAAAGTCCCAGCTTTCCATCACATAATTCAAAGACTTTTTAGAAATAAAAGCAGGCATGAGGAGATCCCTGGGCAGAGATCAGCACTTTTACTTTTTTTAATCATTGACAAAAGCTCAAGATCCTGTACATCTGGCTTAGAATAAAGACATTGTCTTAATGGCAGAATCAGAATTAATACAGGAAATTGTCCTTACCTACAGAGAGTAGATTCTACACATTCTCCAGCATGACCTCCAGGTACATCTTTTTCTGAGAAGGGTCCAATAGGCACCACTCCTCCTGGGTGAAGTCCACAGACACATCCTTGAATGTTATTGACCCCTAAACCAACAAAAGTCACAAGATTTAGAGCTCAGATTTCATCTAGTATAACCCTCATCCACTGACTGGAGGAAAATGAAGCACATAAGGGATTTACCCTAATTCCTAACTTCAAAGACTGTCAGAGCCAGTACTGCAGAGCAGTCATTCAGAGCCCAATGGAATACTGATAAAGACATTTTGTGTCTTAAGTGAGAATCATGTTGTGAAGAGTAAAACCTGGAAAAGTATTTTACTCTGACATGCCTTTCCCTGTAGAATCAGGGTGTGCTCTCTGAGTGAAGTATGAGATTCTATGGAGGACAAAGAGAGAAGGTGATCTGAAATTCCTCCTCATCACAAGTGCCAGAGTTGATCTGGTAAGAATATTTTTTTGAAGAGTTCTGAGAAGGTAGCATGTACTGTGTATTCTAGGGTGAAAATATTAGCAGTGATCAATGAGGAGAAAACAAAGAAAAAGGAATTCTCTACTATTTAGAGGAAAGCATGAAGAGGATTCCATAGGGTGGGAGGAGGGGAGGGAAAGAACATGAATCATGTAACCATGGAAAAATACTCCAAATGAATTAATTAAATAAAATATTTCAAAATAAAACAAAAAAAGAGGATTCCATAGTTTATATGGGATCAGACTCTGATTCTAGCTAAGTGAAGAAGCCCGGTCTTGTGCTATATTGAGAATTCGGGGAACCACTGGGTACAATGTGCCATAGCCAAAACATTCTGTCTTTGTTTTATGATGAATCCTATTTATTAGTGGAATATATTCACTTATTTTATATTTAGTTACACAGAAAGAAGAATAAGTATGATGAGGAAAAGAAGGGGTGTTCCATCTTTTTAAAATATAATCTTTAGGGGGCAGCTGGGTAGCTCAGTGGAGTGAGAGCCAGGCCTAGAGATAGGAGGTCCTAGGTTCAAATCCGGCCTCAGACACTTCCCAGCTGTGTGACCCTGGGCAAGTCACTTGACCCCCATTGCCTACCCTTGCCAATCTTCCACCTATAAAGTCAATACACAGAAGTTAAGGGTTTAAAATAAAAAAAAAATCATTCTCAAAAAAAAAAAATATAATCTTTAGGCAATTGATCTAATCCAAAAGAAAGATGCTGACAATGTAATGATTGGAATTCTCACAAAGCACAATTTCTTCATTTTAAATAATTTATTAATTGACAGGTCGTTTAATGTGGTCAGTTGACACTCTACAAAATCTGAAAGAAAAAAACTGGTAGGATGAGCAAATATAATCAAAATAACAATCCTATCTAAATTAATTTACTTATTCATTGCCATACCTATCAAATTACCAAAAAACTTAAAAAAATAGAAACAAGTATAACAAAGTTTATCTGGAAGAACAAAAAGATCAAGAATATAAAGGGAACTAACAAAAAAAATGTGAATGATGGTGGCCTAGCAGTACTAGATCTTAAACTGTACTATAAAGTAGTAATCCTCAAAACATTATGGTACTGGCCAAGAGGTAGAATGGTAGATCAGTGGAATAGACTAGGGGTGAATGACCTAAAAGAAAAAAAATGGTAATTCCCTCTTCTAGCACAGGTGGTTTGTCTTCATCATTCTCTTTCTCTGTCTCTTTTCCTTTTCACTATCTCTCTCTCTCTCTTTCTCTGTGTGTGTGTGTATATATATATATATATATATATACACACACACACCTTATACTCTTCTATTTCACCCTTTCCTGATCCATTCCCTTTTTTTCAGCATGGAATGCCTCTATGAGCATTAATCTAAGCAATAATCTAAGGAAAGGCTAAGATTCCAAGCATAGGAAGACACAATTCCCCAGATCCTCAATACGATCTAGAAACCTGAAACTACAGGGACTATTCCACTGTCCTCTACATCCATCCAGGGCTATTCCACCCCCGTAATGGTTCTGTCTATCCCCATGGAGACACTATATGGAATATCTTTCAATTGACACTGTCATGGTGTCTGGGAGGAACAAGTCTGAGCTACAGTTCTTTGGGCCAGAACCAGCATTCCCTCTCACAGAACTCATTTTCCCACAACAGTAGCAGGGGCAAAAAGCAGCCTCTGGAATCTGGTCTTGCAGGGAGAATTGCTCTTGATATAGCTAAAGGACATTCAAAGAGTTCAGACAGGAAGGATGAGGCCCAGTGGAAAGGCAGCCACCACCACTAGCAGGAACAGCAAAAGGTCCTCATTCAGATACACTTAGAACCAGAAGGCAGAAAGAATTCAGGTCAAAGGAAAGCAGAGAAATCTGGGCTCAAAGGGAAGAATGCAGAGAGAGCTCAGTTCCAAGGAGAGCAGACAGCTTCTTGTTTGGAACTCATCTACTCTAGGCAGTTCCTGAGAGTCCCCACTGCCTTGCCTGCCCAACCTCTGAAGTCCTGAGATCACAGATGTCCTCCACTGGCACCCAAGACCAGGACCTCAGGACCCTGCCTGCCTCTCCACCCTGAGCCCTGCCCTCTATTATCTGGAATGCCAAAGGCTTTTGAGGAATGAGCTCTCCTCAGCCTAGACCAGGGATCGGCAAAGTACGGCTCTTTCTGCAGGAGCCATAAAGTCAATTATTTTTCAGGTGCTGTTACAGGAGCGGCACTGTGAGCACTGTACGCCTCCCATGAAATTACATTTTTAAAAATGTGGCATTTATGGCTCTCACAGCCAAAAAGGTTGCCGATCCCTGATCTAGACTCTATCCAGGCATCTAAACCACCCCAGGGATTGATATTCCACCTGGGCAGCCACCTACAAGGCTGCTCACCCTGAGAACTTCCCCCTTACTCTCCTTCCCTCTCCCCTTATTCCCTTTTTTTTTTTTTTAATTTTTCTTTATTTTAAACCCTTAACTTCTGTGTATTGACTCATAGGTGGAAGAGTGGTAAGGGTAGGCAATGGGAGTCAAGTGACTTGCCCAGGGTCACACAGCTGGGAAGTGTCTGAGATCAGATTTGAACCCAGGACCTCCCATCTCTAGGCCTGGCTCTCAATCCACTGAGCTACCCAGCTGCCCTCCCCTTATTCCCTTTTGTACTCTAAGAATCCAGTGACACTGGGCTCCTTCTTGTTCCTCACACAAGACTCTCCATCTCCTGACCTTGTTCCAGGATTTTTCTCCCTCCTCCCCAGCTTTCACTACTGTCCCCCTAGTCTCTGCCTCCTCAGTGCCCCGGATTCCTTCAGGTCTGGATGAGAATCTCATCTTCGACTAGAAACCTTTATTGACCCATCTTTTGTTTGACTTCCCACAATTTATCTTATACACATGGAAAGGAAAATTGTTTTATTGCCTTTATATTATTATTGATCATGAAACAAGGGATGACATATAATCCTTCAGATAAGTAACTGCAATGACAATTTTTAAGAGTTGGAGTTGGTTATTCCATTAATCGTGCATAAGATATCAAGTGTAATAGAATACTGGCCACGGTATCAGAAGGGATGCAGTTTGGTGTATCAGAGTATTACAGCAATGAAGGATATTGAAGACTTCTGTCAGGAGAATAACAGCTTTAGGTCTGTGTACTTCTCTAGGGAAGCTGAGAGCCGAGCAGGAGCTGGGCTCACTGGGAATGGGGAGTCTAGAGCTGGCCTGAGGAGATCCCATGAAAACAAACTGGGCATGTTCAGGGACTGTTTGATCCTTTGAGGATTTAGGCCAACTAGAAGCTCCCCAAACCACTGTGGCCCAGAAAGGTTGCTGTGACCTAAGTGGTTGGATAGTTCTGGGGGATTCATTAAATTCTCTCCTCTGAACCTGGGACTGAACGTGGGACTTTGTATCAAATGCTCCAAATCTTTGTTACCAAACACACTGCATGTTTCTTAACATCCTCTGAACCTTCTGCCTGTTAATGACCTGCTAGTTATCTGTCAGAAGCCCATAGAACATCCTGCTGTATGTCTCTATGGGACCTTTATTACAGGCTGGGTGGGGTCACGAATCCAGCTTTTATTTAACACAATTAAATTTGGATTTCCAGCTCAGAATTATGGCCGGGACATTTCTTTCTGCAGAGATTAAGGAAAGGATTCAGGATTCTGAGATCCCTTAGGAAGAAGTTCTGGGGACACTCAGGAGCTTTTCTTTCAAGGGGTTCTGTTTTCTGACTCCTCATTAATGACCCACTTTGAGCTGAGCTATGCCCCATCTCATTAGGGATGTTTTTCGTGGGCTATTTTGTGTTAAGTCTTGTCTTGTCATGGTATATTGTGGTTACTTCCCTTTTCTTGATATTTTCTAGTGAGCCAAGAGCACAATCACAGAGAGAGGCCCACGGGGTGGTCTTGTGTCCCTACCAGAGTTGGATGGACTCTATCTATAACCAAGTGCTTTCTATTCTTTCTCAGAGGAGAATATTTCTGCAGGAGGCCTGCTGGACCTTTTCCAAGTGTATCAAATGTTTGTTTTTCATGAGCTCTAGAAATCATCGGTGTTTGAGGGAAGGTTAAAGTTGTTCATTTGATAAAATTGCCTCAGTACCTCAAAAGAAGTCTGTAAATTTCACATTATTCATAAGTAAACTAGTTATTCCAAAGGATTAGCCTTTCTTAAGAAAAAAACTCAACTTAGATTCTAATAATATAGAAATTAGAGTCAAATTCTCTTAACCACAGGCTACATATATAAATACTTTCAAATTTAAAAAGGATAAGCTAGCTTTATGATCCAGTACTATTAGAAATATACTGTATATAAATTTCTAAATAATTCTCTTAAAGAACAGGAAGGAAACCTTAAAGGAATCTCTGCTACTGAGCTTCATTTGAAGCTTGTAATAAATTTCTGAGACATGAAACAAATGTTTTGGTCAAATACTTCCCTTAAAACGAATAAGCCAGGATTAAGAGTTAAAATCTGAGACAGAATTCTTTGGAATGTCCTCCCACATGGCCTAAAACCACAAAACTGCATTATCTTTTTCAAGTTCTTCTACATACCAAAAGACAGAGCACATCTTCACTTTTTCAGTCTGAGTTAAAGAAATTGTCCTCTAAATAGTCTCCCTCAGCCCTCAAAAAAGAAAGGAGATAAAAAACTGCACCAGGTCATCAAGTTCAGTGATTTTGTCCAAAATAACCTGTTTTTGTTAAAAGCTGCTACCTTTGTTCTGTATGTCCTTATGAGGAACTTAGAGATAGTGAGAAAGTAATAGCAGTGTTAGTGATAGCTTAACAAATGAGATGAAATGAAGGGAATGCTTTCATTTACTTTTTTTTATGCTTGGTACCAGCATGATTTATTATATGTCTTTCTCATTAGTCTTAGCTTCTTTTTGGTCTGATTAGCCAAAACATGAGAATTAATAAGAACAGTAATAATATTGCTGGCCACATTAAAAAAAGACTAGAAAACAAGGAAAATATATAAAATAAAATTAAAACAAATCTGATGACTTGGACAGAAATGAATGCTTAATTTCTCAATTTCTAAATAGTGTTTATTATTCAAAATTAGAATGTGTATTTGTTGTTTTGAAGTAATATCTTAAATCTTAATTGTGCTAAACTTGAAACATTTCCAGATTCTAAATATGAAATCAGGATTCTTTATTTGCAAATTGTCCATCAGATTTTATAGGAATACAGATGCTGTCTGTATTGCTGTTATTATACAAGTTTCATTAATGCTATGTCATGTAATGATCATAGATTTGGTAAATATTAAGTATAAAATTATACTTGTCAAATGATTTTTTAAAAAAAATTCTGCTTAACCAGGAGAACATGGTACACAGAGACTGATACACTGTGGTACAACTGAACATAATGGACTTCTCTACTAGCAGCAATGCAATGATCCAGAAAAATTCTGAGGGATTTATGAGAAAGAACGCTATCCATATTCAGAGGAAGAACTGTGGGAGTAGAAACACAAAAGAAAAACAACTGCTTGAACACATGGGTTGATGGGGATATGACTGGGGATGTAGATACTAAATGATCACCCCAGTGCAACTATCAATAATATGGAACTAGGTCTTGATCAATGATACATGTAAAACCCAGTGGAATTGTGAGCCTGCTACAGGAAGAGGGGGAGAGAGGATCTGGGGAAGAGGGAAAGTATAGAGATCCAGTTTTATATTTCTGGGGGTTCTGAGTGGCATTTAGTGGTGTCGGATGGAATGAGAACAGCCAGCCTAAATGCTTAGCTCATAACTGCTCCAACTTGCCATGGAGTCTCAAGTTTACTATATACTGGTTTCACACAAAGAGCACAGAGAAAGAATCACAGCTGTGAAAGGGGTTACAAATTATACAAAAACTCATTAAAGTCTAAAAAGTAGAGAGAGAGGTCCAGGGTCAAAGGCCAAATTCCAACCACCAATTAGTAGGAGGTTAATTCTGGGAGCAGAAATATATTTCATAGAGATCCTAAACAAATTGAGTCCTGTACTCTTGATTTACAGGATTGCACCTGGTCAGATAGTCTTGTCTGGCTTTGTCTGTTTCCGGCCTTGACTGTCTAAGTAATATATTTTTTAGAGTTCAGGCTTCTTAATTATCAAGGAGAGAAATTGTTAACTCTGTACCTTCTGGTTTGCTAGGAACTTAAAGCTTTTCAATAAGTCTATAATGTTTTTCCAATAAGAAAAGGTATGGATCATAAAAAGGGGTCAAAAGAGGAGTCTCAGATTTTTATCTATTTGAGACTCTGTTTCTCTTTTTGGTCTCCCATAGGAAAGAACATGAATCATGTAACCAATGGAAAAATAGCCCAAAAAATAAATTAATTGATTAATAACAAATAAATAGTTCTGCTAAATTTCTTGGTACAAAGTATTTTAATTTATGGATTAATTGGATATAATTTGAGCTACCCAATTTGATACTGACCTCAAAGATAAAATATTGATGCTCTTCATTATTTCAAAACACAAGAATTGTTCAATCTTATTAGCAGTAAAACATTCACAACTTTTACATTCAACTACTTTGTTTGCTCAATTAATGGAAATTGGCTACATAACTTTTTAAAACTTTCTTCACTCCTCTCACATGTACATACTTAAAATTATTCTCTAAACAGTTTAGTCCTTCCTTGGAACTTTGATTAAAATCCTTTAGTAAAACTGCACCTGAATTATGTAAGGGCAAAAAAAAATGATTTGATAAAATATAAAATTTTAAAGAATAAGATTGTGATCACTATTTATAAAATTAACTCTTAAGTCACAAGTCTGTTAGTAGCTCTTAATAATTTAGTTTAATAGAAATATAGACAGTAAAAAGAAGGCAATGTAGGAAGGAGGTAGAGAATTGTCTAGCCTACCACCCTAAGTGCTGCTCCAGTGAAGTCCCACTCACCACCTGGCAAGGGCTCCCTCAAGTCCAGATCTCCAAGCTTCTAAGAATGCAAGGCTCTTCCTTTAGCTTGAGTCACTCAGCCAACAAGGCTCTCCAGCACAGAAAACTCCAGCTCATAATGTGTTCAGGAAAAAGTGTCTGCCTCTAAGAATCTTCCTTCAGCTTGGCTCACCAACACAGAATGAATGAATGAATCCTCAGGCTGGCCTTTTAAAGCAGTTTTCTCAAGTCACTTCCTGTCACTCCCCCACTTCATGGGAACCCATCACAGCTTCACAATTTGTCTAGCACTGCCCAGGGGGGTAGGCAGTGCATGTGGCCTTTGGAGGTGTGAGCTTTCTCTAGTACAGGGGTTCCCAAACTTTTTTGGCCTATCGCCCCCTTTCCAGAAAAAATATTACTTAGCTCCCTGGAAATTAAATTTTTTAAATTTTAATAGCAATTAACAGGAAAGATAAATGCACCTGTGGCCATCACCACCTCCCTGGATCACTGCAGCACCCACAGCACCCACTTTGGGAATCACTGCTCTAGTAAGTGACTTGTGAACTCTCTTACTTAATGGCTAGCTAAGTGCTAAGTAAGGGTACTTTAAGTTCTTGATTAACTCAAAGTAGACAAAGGGAGAGTTTTTGTGAGGATGGGATTAATTCCCCCCTCACCCACTTTTAGATTTAATCACCAGAAGCACTTATCCCACTGATCCTTAAGTATGGGGAGGTCTGTGATCCACATTGTGCTATAGTGGGTGACACATCAGAAAGGACTGACTGCACCCTAAGCAGTCCTAAGCAAAGCTAAAGCTACAATTGGTCCACATAAAGTGGAAGGAACACACAGGAAGCGATGCAAAGAGTGGCAACTTCCTGTGGAGTCAGTTCTTTGGAGTTTGGAGTTGGAGGCTGGTGAAGGATCTGTTTCGTGGACCTGAGACTCAAAATTTGGTGAGACTGTTCTTGAATCTCTCATTTTGAACAATTGTGTGGGTGAGAGAAAAGGCTGACTCCTTTTCCTGGCTTTCTAGAGGGACTAGCCTCCAGAGAGGCTACTTGAGACCATTGTACAAATCAGTAAACTAGGGTAATTTCTTATGCTTAAATAAAATCCCTGATATGTGCAGTTTGTATCAATTATACTGATTTTTACATTCAACCAATGACTCACATTCTTATTGTAAAAGTATATCCCAAACTAACTGATAGATGCTACATCTTAAATTTACAGATTTGAACTTTCTCCTTTTTAATGCCAGTATTCTAAATGAGGAAACAGACTTGTAAACACGTTTCCTTGATTGTGAAAAATCTTAGTGCTTCATTGCCTCTTCCTTATATGAAGATGGCAATAAATTTCCAATATTACAGAGTGTTGAATAAACACTGTATCTTAGCATGTTGCTTTATCCAATGGATACTTGAGGTCATAGTACAAATTGGCAAACTGTGATAAATTCTTATGGTTAAATAAAATCTCTGAAATGTGCAATTTTTATCAGTTACTCTGATTTTTACATTCAACCAATGAAATCACATTCTTATTGTAAACGTATATATTTTGATTGTATTCCAAACTAATTGATAGATGTTACATCTTAAATTTATAGATTTAAACTTTTTCCTTTTTTAATGTTGGTATTCTAAATAAGGAAATGAACTTGTAAAGGCTTTTCTTTGTGAAATATCTTAGTACTGGGGGCAGCTGGGTAGCTCAGTGGATTCAGAGCCAGCCCTAGAGATGGGAGGTCCTAGGTTCAAATTTGGCTTTAGACACTTCCCAGCTGTGTGACCCTGGGCAAGTCACGACCCCTATTGCCTAGCCTTACCACTCTTCTGCCTTGGAGCCAATACACTGTATTGACTCCAAGATGGAAGGTAAGGGTTTAAAAAAAATCTTAGTGCTTAACTATCTCTTCCTTCTATATAGATAGTAGTAAATTTCCAATATTATAGATGTTGAATTAAGGAATTTAATTCAGCACTTAGTAATTTAAAAAAAAGTCTCTCATCTGGTTTACCAGCTAAAGGTAATTGCTTGTTGATCTCAAAACAACTTGGCCCTCCCTGTGTTGGTAACAGGGCTTGACTGTGTCTAACTTGATGACCCACCACATCTCTTATCAACAGATGGGGTATTTTACTAAGGGATGATTCCATTTAGAAAATTATTTTAAAAGTTAAAAAAGTAGGTCAAGTATTATTTTAATTTACCAGGAGGGAAACCAATCATATGTTTAATAACTGACAATCCTTTTTTTTAAAGGCTGGGGTTAACACTGATTCTCTGAAGATATTAAATCTGTGGATGTCTGTCTTTTAATTCATTCAACCATTTTACTCAATTAAATGTCAACAATAAAAGCATCCCTCACAAAACTAAAAAAGAGACTTCTTTGGACAGGTATAACACACTACATCAAAAAGTTAAAATCTTTATATCGGAAGAAGTTTCAAAGACTTTACCTTTCACCTACCTTTTTCCATTCATTTTTTCAAAGATACAGACTTAATCTCTTCTCTAACAGATGTTTCATTCATGTTAAACATTCTATCAGATGAAGAAACTATTCTTTCAATCTCCTTTTGGATAAGACTCAAATATATTTCTCTCTGCTGTTGCCATTATCAGATTGATGTTTAGAATGAGAGTAAATAGGAGCATGATGTAACTATGGTCAACCATATACAAAATGCACAATAGTTTAAATGACTTGATAACACTTCCAAAGACTTTACCTTTCACCTACCTTTTTCTATTTATTTCTTCAACCTTCAAAAACATAGATTTAATCTCTTCTCTAACAGGTATTCATTGATATTACAAATCATATTAAGTAACTATATCATATTAAGTAACTATCATTTCAATCTCTTTTTGGATCACACTCATATTTTTCTCTACTTTTGCCTTTATCAGATTGATGTTTATCAGATTGATGTTTAAAAGAAGAGTAAATAGGAGTATGATGTAACTATGGTCAACCACATAGAAAATACAATAGTTACAGTGAACACATCGGAGTTTCCTAGCACTGATGTGGTACCTAATAATTCAGAAATTTCAGGGCCTTGTCAGCTCTTTCGGGAGCTTCCTGATATTTGGATTTGAGGGGCATTTCTTTGTATAACATGGAGAATGTTCTTTTAGAAAGGAATTCCATAAAACAATATTAACATATAATAATTATGAGGAATGACCTATTCCTCCTAGCAACAGGAAATGTGCAGCTCCTTGTCTTAAGAAATGTATTATATTAGGGATGTCCTTGGTTCCAGAGTCTGTGGTATCTGTTATTGATAAAAGGGGCACTGAAGTCACTCTCAATGCTTTAAAGAGTTTGAAAAAAATTTAAAAAGAAAGCTATGACTCTCTACAAAACACTTGAGCATCAGCCAAAGGCAGCTCAATCATTATTTCCAGCCATGAATCAAAGCATGCCATTGACAGAAGAGAATGTGGATCTGACTTCAAAGTAATGTAATCAGTGTAGTATAGAAAGTGGGGGTCATATAGATTTTTCTAGCTTTGGCCGAGTTCTAAATCAGTTAGGGTTTTGGAATCTTGAGAAAAAGTCAGTTGATTAGGGTCTCCCGTGGAGGAAGGTTGTCTGATCAGCCGAGCTGCTTCCTTACCTGGCTGTAGTATTGAAATTTAGCCTAGCTTTGATATATTTACTTAAGAAATTATTATTTTGGATAAACCCTTTATATCTTCCTTCCCTAAAATTATTTCCTACCTTCCCTCCCTTACCTTATATGTTTGTGGAGTTAATAAGGAGAGTAATTAGAGAGGAGTTCAAAATCTGTGAAGGGTTAATTGCTATTTGACAGTATTAGATATAAAGAAACTAGTCAGTCATCATTTATTCCCTTTAGATATCAATAGCATTTTGTAAGCTGAGTAAAAGGCTGGCCCTTACTCAGACTCCATCTCTGTCTCCCTTCCCCCACCTGAGGTTCCTGAGACAACTGTTAGCACTTCCTTAATCCACTTTCCTGACAAATCATCCTTTAAAGAAAATAAACCCTTTTGTGTTTCAACAGACCTATTAGTATAATTTGTCTGTTAGTTATCAAGAGAGGGAAGAAGAGGGAAAGAACCAACATACTCTGGGCTTGAAGGGAAGCCGGGATCCATCTTGGAGGAAGGTGTTACTTCAAAACAAGTCCCTTCCTGTGAAATTAACTAAGCCTGTTGTTAATTTCAGTATAGTCTATTTCCCTCAGCCTGTGTTTGAGTCTAAGTCCCAGTCTGTAAAGCCTACTGTTTGTCTGTTTAGTTTAATTTCTCCTCTCCCTGAAGATCTCTGTTTCCCTTCTGTGTTATACTCCTGACTTCAGCCCTATTATATCCTGAATCTCCTTAATCTCAGCCTACCTGTAACCTAGATTACCCATTTAGCAAGTCTCTGACAATCTCCTTTCAAATTCCCTTATATCACACACCTTTCCTCAAATTATCCCCATTACAACTGGCGAGCCAAATTAAACAAAACCTACTATCTTCTGAAGAAAAAGAAAATGAATTTCATAAGAATGATCTTTGTATTAAGCAGTCTGTCACTGCTTATTTGGTCTTTTATGCAGGGACTTTATACATTTTGGCTGGTAAAAGTACCAAACTTGATACAACAATTAATTGAAATCTATGACTATTACAAATGGTTTGCGTTCACTTTAGCTGAATGCATATGCTTCATACCAACAGCTGTGGCAATTGTTCTGTCTCTATGTCATTTTTTGGCAATTTCAAAAGCGGTCCTGACTCATCTGTTTAATTATTATAAGGCATCTCATCCAAAACAAGATAATGATAACAAAGAACTAGTAGAGAACATCAACCTACTGTTCCAAGTGTTGAGGCAAATACGTGATGGAAAGGAACTCGATAAGCATACCATATTGAAACTTGAAATTGTAGAATCAAAGTTTTTGGGACAAAAGGAACCAGAGAAAGAACAACAGATTCAGAATGCAGTGGTCTCTGTGCTACCAATAGTAGACTATTGTACAACCTGGAGAGGGGGTGGTACGTGTCAAAACATACAAAGCATTCACTCCTAGTGATATGGAGGTTTTAAAACACCGTTTTCCCAGATTCTACGAAAAGCCTTATAAAAGTCTAAAAGAATTAAAACGGGTGTTCACACTTTTTAACCCTAGTTTCGACGATGTCGAATTTCTTTTGGAGGAATTTTACACTCCCTCGGAAAAGGAAAAATTCCTGACTGAAACTAGGATGAACCCTAATTTAGAATCATGGCCATTAGTACATCAAGATCTAGATTTCACTCAACACACAAACACACACAAACATGAGGTACTTGTTAAGATGCAGGGCTGATCTTATTGAAGCAATGAGATCATTTGCAAAAAGGCCAAATGCTTGGCAGAAATTTGAGAAACTGAGGCAAGGGGAAAAAGAACACCGGAGCAGTTTTCTAGACAGAGTTATTGAAGCAGCAGAAATGATACTAGGACTTAGAGACACTCATGCCCAGGATACAATTGATCATATAAGAAGGCAATTTGTAAAGGGAACTTCAATCCCGATACAAAATTATTTCAGGCAAAGTTGTCCACAGTGGGAATCATTACCACTGGAGGATATTAGGAATCATGCAGCGTATATACATGATTCCAAACAGAAAGAAGTGAGAATGGCTAGGCAATCTGACAATGAGAAAAATGAGATCATAGCAGACTTGAAGAGGCAATTAAAGCAGTCGAAACGGGAGAAAGAAATTGAAGAGGTGAAGAATTTTGCTCTTCAAACGAGTAGAAATCAATTTAGACAACCTTCCAACAGCACTCCAAAATCAAAATCAGCACTCTGATGTTACCTGTGTGGGAAGATTGAGCACGTGATTCGTTTTTGTAGATATAAGCAACAAATTGATTTTTCAAAACCCAATAATCAAAGAGATAATAGAAAGACATTTTATAATTCAAAATGGGCTAGGAATAATGAATCAAAAAGGCTTAATGAAGAAAAACATGAGGATACTTGCTGCAATCACACATGCAAAAAGTACAGTCAAACACCTTCGTTAGATGATATGGAGAGATATATACAAATGGGAATGAAACCGAAAAAATCATTATGAATCGAGATTTCTAATTTAAAACCTATCAATCAATGTAATTTGGGTGTGGCAGAGTCTAAGAGAAATGAGGAAAGCAAAATGGGAAATCTGGGCAAAATAGAAAAAGTGTCTAAAGTAATCTACACAGAGGATACACATAGGTCTGTGGTAGATAATGAGCAATGGGAAGAAATAATGCAAATGCGCAAAGAAATCTTTGGCATTAAGGAGGATGATTATATAAGGGATCAGCTTTCTCATTCCATATCACACACATTGGGTGAGAAGCATGCATCAAACCATTGCAAAGAATCACATCACGAGAGTTTGCAAACGGGTTTAGAATCATCAAAAAATAAAATTCCTCTCTTTATTCCAAGTATAAGGCAAAGGTACAACTTGGATAAGGAACATGGTGAAGATTTACAAAGTTTCCAGAAAGGAACACTTTCAGTAACCTCAGGGGAATTAGATGCAACAATTCTTTCCCATGCAATTGCTTTAGACACAATGTCACAGTTAGAGGTTAAAGAGCAAAAAAGTCTAGATGTTGGCAATAACTTGATTTTAAAGAAATGACCCACTGATTTAAGAGATGATAGCAGCTGTGTAGGAAAGTCAAAATCTACCTTTCTCAACCCATTAGCTACAGAATTTCATCCTAAACTTTGGGGAAGAGATAGGGAACACTTGCCTTCTTCTAAAATCAGTGTAGCTAAACATAACATCAAGACCGTTGCTGTGATTGATAATAAAAATCATCTAATGTCAGTCACAAAAACAGTAGGGCAAAATAGGGAACATCAGTCAGCTTTTGAATCAGTAATTGAACCTGAAGTGTTGAAGGGAACACAATCTAACTATCATACAATCCCGGAGACTACTGAAGGAGAGATTGCTGATTTGAGGCTTGACAATTCTTTAAAGAGCAGAGTGGAAGATAAATCAAATCAAACTTCCATTTCCGAAGCCCTTAATGAAAGCCAACATGGAATCTGCAATAGTGACAATGACCTACAAGCTCTCAATGAGAGTATGCTCTTTAAGCCTGCTTTCTGTAATTCTGATTCTAAACTGAACTTGCCTAATGGTGCTATAAGAAGTTTGGGTTTAAAGACAAAAGACCACATACAACACAGAATCAATGACAAGTGTACACAGAATACTGAGGATTCTTTATTATCCTTAGTGCCAGTGAAGTCCAATGACAGTGGAGAACCCTTAGTTACTCTAGAAAGCGGGGGAGTACACTATGAGGGGCTACTGGTGTCCCGTGTTGGGGGCAACTTGTTCTGTACTACGAGAACCACCTGAAGGATGTCAATTTCAAGGCAGTTTAAGAGTAAGAGGAGCTTCTGGGGTAGCACAACAAGTCCCAAAGCTAAAAGTTAAAATGTTAAAATTTGGACCTCTGACTCTTGAACACACCTTCCTATTGATGCCAGCATGTCCTTCAAACCTCGTGGGAAGAGATCTTCTATGCAAATTGGCTGCAACCATCCAATGTCAACCAGATGGACAAATTTATTTACACATACCCAAAAGATCTCTGAAACAACATCCCATTTTATTTTTAGACACATGTAGTGAGGAACCATCATACCAATCAACTGATAACATCTATGAGGTTCCAGATGATATTCCAGATTATGTGTGGGCTAAAAATTCAAATGAGGTGGGCAGGATATTGTCAGCGGAACCAGTAAAGATAGAAGTGAAAGAACGCTTACCTCCAAGAATTCCTCAGTTCAGACTTAGTCAAGAAGCGATAGAAGGAGTGAAACCCATCATAGAGAGTTTTTTGGAGCAGGGCATATTAAAATATGGATTTTCGCAATACAATACACCAATCATGCCAATAAAGAAAGCAAATTTATCTCCTGATGGGAAGACTCAATGGCGTTTAGTTCAAGATCTGAGAGCAATAAATGACCATGTGCAAAAGACCTATGCCGTGGTACCAAGTCCATCGCAAATCATTGCAGCAATTCCACCTGAAGCTGCTTGGTTTACTGTTCTGGACCTGAGCTCTGCATACTTCTCTGTTCCCCTGCACAGAGACAGCCAGAAGCTGTTCGCTTTCTCTTGGGAAGGAAAATCTGTCTTTTGGACGCGTTTGCCCCAGGGATTTGCAGATTCAGCTTCACTCTTTTGCCAAATTCTGCAGAGAGACCTTGAGTCGATAACATTCCTTGACAGCAAAATGGTACATTATGTTGATGACATCCTGCTAATGTCACCATCTGCTGAAGTCTGTTACACTGATAGCGTACACTTGACCAAAGAGCTAGGCAAAAGGGGCCATAAAATTTCCAAATCGAAACTTCAATTCGTAAAGGAAAAAGTAAATTATTTAGGATTCATCCTAGAGAAAGGCTCCAGAAGAATTTCCAAAAAGAGAACACTAGATATACAAAATTTGAGTTTGCCTAAGACCAAAAAGCAACTCAGGGCAATCATAGGAATAACGAGCTTCTGTAGAAACTGGATTCCAGGTTATGCTTACATCGCAAGACCTCTGATAGAGCTAACCAAGAAGGAAGTTCCAGAACCGTTAAAGTTGAATAAAGAACATATCCATGCTTTAGAGAAATTGAAATCACTTACTCTATCAGCTCCAGCCCTAGGTATCCCTGATAATGACAAACCATTCCTATTTTATGTGCATGAAGACAAAGGGATAGCCTCCAGTGTTCTCACACAAACATTTGGAAATAGACTTAGACCAGTTGCTTACTACAGCTCTAAGTGATTTGTGGTATGCCTAGTTGTTTAAAAACCATAGCTGCTGTAGCCATCATGATTAGAAAATCTTCATCCTTGGTATTAGGGAGTGAACTGAAAGTATTTTCCCAACACCAAGTGGAATCTACTTTAAGAAACACCAACTTACAGGCATTCACTTCTCAGAGATTATCGAGATACCAAGCGATCCTGTTGGCTAGTGAAAATATAACTTTTCACTGGTGCAGAAACTTAAATCCTGCTACTCTGATTCCAGATTTACCTCTGGAAGGAGAAAGTCTACACATCTGTGAAGATGCACTTAACATCATGCATAAAACAAGACCTGATTTAGACGATAAGCCAATGAAAGACTCCGATATTACCTTATTCACAGATGGATCGTCATATGTAGTAGACAATCAGAGATATACCGGAGCAGCCGTAGTGACAGCCTCTGGAACCCTGTGGTACTCATCATTACCATCTACCATGAGTGCTCAAGCAGCAGAATTGATTGGCCTAATCTACGCTCTAAAAATCTCAGAAAATCTCAAAGCTAACATTTTTTACCGATTCTCGTTATGCTTTTTCGAGTGTCCATCATTCTGCTATAATTTGGAAAAATCGAGGTTTCATTACATCAAATGGCAAACAAATAGTGTATGGCAATTTAATTAATCAGTTGTTGGATGCAATCCAATTACCAGCCCAAGTGTCAGTCATCCATTGCAAAGCTCATACAAAAACCCAAGGACCGGGGGCAGCTGGGTAGCTCAGTGGATTGAGAGCCAGGCCTAGAGACGGGAGGTCCTAGGTTCAAATCTGGCCTCAGACACTTCCCAGCTGTGTGACCCTGGGCAAGTCACTTGACCCCCATTGCCTACCCTTACCACTCTTCTGCCTTGGAACCAATACACAGTATTGACTCTAAGACGGAAGGTAAGGGTTTAAAAAAAAAAAAAAAACCCAAGGACCAGGGGAATTAGGGAACAAAGGAGCGGACGTGACAGCCAGATATGCAGCGAGATATGGACCTTTGACAATTCTGAACTTATCTTTGGTAGAGGAAGAAGATCTCAAAAATGCCTACTCCCCAAAGGAAGTGAAGGATTGGAAGAAACGTCACAGTGCATACCTTGTTAACAGAGTTTGGTTAGGAGCAAATGGAAAACCTATGTTACCTAAATCCTTATATTACACCTTTTGCAATGCACTACACCAGAAAGGTCATTATGGAACTCTGGGAATGGCAGATTCTATAAATAGGTATTGGAATGCAAGGGGCATATATGAAGTTGCTATGAGAATTTCACAGAGGTGCAAAATTTGTATGCATTACAACCAGACAATCACAAAAGTTCATAGTCTGGGAGGAAAACCTTTAGCAATACACACCATTTGAATGATTACAAATTGATTACATCACAATGCCAAGGAGTAACGGTTATAGATATGCTTTAGTAATAGTGGATAGATTAACTAAATGGCCAGAAGCTTTTCCAGCAAAGCGTAACACCTCAGCTTTTGTTGTGAAAATCTTACTAAGAGAATTAATACCTAGATTCTCTATACCATTACATATTGCATCAGATTCTGGGTCCCATTTCACAAATAAGATTCTAGCTACAGTTTATGAAACATTAGGAATAAAAAGACATCTTCACTCAATATTTAGGCCCCAGTCCAGTGGACAGATTGAACGAGTGAATAGATCTCTAAAAAATCTTGTGGCAAAATTATGTGCAGAATCTCACATGAAATGGCCTGATGTATTGCCATTAGCACTATTTCACCTAAGAAGCCAACCCAACAGCATCACACGTATTTCACCATTTGAAATGCTGTATGGACATCCACCATTCCATGGCAAAGCACCTCAAAGCATTCACAAATTATCACACCTAGGTATGGAATGCAAGCTATATGAATATATCAAATTGCTTAAGCAACGATTAAATAAACTTCACAGATTAGGCTTGATACATCAAAGAGTACCTTTTGATTTTGATCTACACAACTTCCAACCCGGAGATTATGTTTACACCAGAAACTTCGCTAGGAAGTCTATGTTAGAACCCAAGTGGCTTGGACCTTTCCAAATAATATTAACAATTCCAAGTGCAATCAAAATTGAAGGAAAAGATCCATGGTTCCATGTCACCCATGTCAAGCCAGCTAAAGACATGTCCCAACAACAACGACCACAAGACCCAGAAACTATATAACACAAAGATCAATTAGCACCAACTGATCAATCAAACAAGTCCTCAGTAAATCCAAAATCTATACATAAGACCATAGAAACAGAGCAACAATCAGAACAACAATCAGAGCATGAGTCAGAAGCAGAAGTAGACCAAGAGCCAGTAAACAATCAGATTTTACACCCAAATGATTATCTCAATCTCAATCACTTAAAAGAATCATCTGTAAATAATTATGACAATGGAAAAGAATCAATGAAAGAAGAAGACACAAGATTTGATTTACAATCAATACCAGATCTAGAAACTGATGACGACGAATGAATGAAAGTACAAAGACTTAATCACGAATTTTTTTGTTACCTATAATAATCATCTTTATTAAAATCACAAAAAAAGAAGAGAAAATAATCATATATGATAGACATTTAAAAATTTGTTCCTGACACAAGTCAGAAGGTGACAAGCGCTGGTGCATCGAACAACACAAGTCAGAAGTTGACAAGCGCTGGTGCATCATGCAACACAAGTCAGAAGTTGACAAGCGCGGGTACATCGAATGCCTCACTTGTTGCTGACTTTGCAGATCTTCACGAGGACAGCAAACCTGAGAACTACAAAGACATCTGTGACCAAATACATCTATCATAAGAAGGACATCCACACTGTGAAGAGGAACATCGGATCAGCGTTGGACACATGTATTTGGAAAGAAATAACTCACACCCAACAGAATTCTCACTGCACACAACACTAGATTCCATCCAAGCAGTACATGCTAATTGCAAAAGAATTCCGGTGGAGTAAGTATATAACACATCATTACACGGATAAGTCACTAGACAACACATAAAACATATTCCTGACTTCACATTTACATGTGAAACATAAACTTACACTTAAGAGAGAAGGGTATATCTGCCTTAGGAAAAGAAAGTCTCTTACTCTGGTACAGACACCGTTCTACTCAAATCACCTGACATGTCATGTACATATGTAATTTTGCTTACTAACCATTAGCAATAAGTTTTACTAACACACAGGGACAGTTTAGTTAGTTTAGTAAGTTAGTACAGGGACAGATTTGTCTAAAATTTTCTTTGTAAATATTGTACATAGCAAAGGTCTATGGTTTAACCAATAGACTTACAAAATATATAGGCTTACTTATTATTACTAACATTTCTAACATAGCAATAAGTGTACTAACCTATTCATACACTAACTTTAGCAAGAGAACTAGAATTTAGAAGTTTATTTGCAAAAAAAAATAATATTTGCAAAACTTTTCTTAGTTAATATTATCTGATTAGTTCATAAAATTAGGTATATGCATAGATAGGATTCATTACTTTGTTCTAGTTAGCAAAAATTAGCCTTAAAAACGCGTGAATGGTTAAAATGTAATTTGTTTTCCTTTCTATCCAAAGTTTTTTGAAAAACTGAAAATCCCCATTCCTCTCCTATGCTTTTACCTCATCCCGTCTTAGTTTTAGCTTAGTTTAGTTGTAGCATAGCTTAGGAGATAGCAACCTTTTATTATTTTGCAAACTTAGTTAGGGATAAGAGCTTAGTAAGAATTTAGCTTAGTATAAGAGTAGTAATCCCTTAGACTTTAGTAACTATTAAAATGGTGCTAGTTGCACATTTTAAAAAGAAAAGGGGCATTTGTAGTATAGAGAGTGGGGGTCATATGGTTTTTTCTAGCTTTGGCTGAGTTCTAAATAAGTTAGGGTTTTGGAATCTTGAGAAAAAGACAGTTGATTAGGGTCTCCCGTAGAGGAAGGTTGTCTGATCAGCCGAGCTTCTTCCTTACCTGGCTGTAGTATTGAAATTTAGCCTAGCTTTGATATATTTACTTAAGAAATTGTTATTTTGGATAAACCCTTTATATCTTCCTTCCCTAATATTATTTCCTACCTTCCCTCCCTTACCTTATATGTCTGTGGAATTAATAAGGAGAGTAATTAGAGAGGAGTTCAAAATCTGTGAAGGGTTAATTGCTATTTGACAGTATTAGATATAAAGAAACTAGTCAGTCATCATTTATTCCCTTTAGTTATCAATAGCATTTTGTAAAGCTGAGTTAAAGGCTGGTCCTTACTCAGACTCCATCTTTGCCTCCCTTCCCCCACCTGAGGTTCTTGAGACAACTGTTAGGGCTTTCCTTTGATCCACTTTCCTGACAAATCATCCTTTAAAGAAAATAAACCCTTTTGTGTTTCAACAGACCTATTAGTATAATTTGTCTGTTAGTTATCAAGAGGGAAGAAGAGGGAAAGAGACAACATACTCTGGGCTTAGAGGGAAGCCGGGCATCCATCTTGAAGGAAGGTGTAACTTCAAACAAGTCCCTTCCTGTGAAATTAACTAAAGCCTGTTTGTTAATTTCAGTTTAGTCTATTTCCCTCAGCCTGTGTTTGAGTCTAAGTCCCAGTCTGTAAAGCCTGCTGTTTGTCTGTTTAGTTTAATTTCTCCTCTCCCTGAAGATCTCTGTTTCCTTTCTGTGTTATACTCCTGGCTTCAGCCCTATTATATCCTGAATCTCCTTATTCCCAGCCTACCTGTAACCTAGATTACCCACTTAGCAAGTCTCTGACAATCTCCTTTCAAATTCCCTTATATCACACACCTTTCGTCAAATTATCCCCATTACATCAGAGATTATTGATCATGTATTTGTGTTCTGTATCCGGGTAAGAGAATGCCTGTCCTGGATTGCACCCATTTCACAAACACGGCCCTCGGGGTAAAGAAATTCTCTTCAAGGCACCTCTGAAGGTCTCCCCAGTAGGATGGCCAAGAGGGAACTCTTCATCGCCTCCACATCACTGATCATGAAGCACGCGATCACGTAGGACCCTTTAGAGAAGTCACTGTGACGACCATCTTAGGAAGAGTGAGGCCCAGGTAGGACACTGACTGCAGCAGACATCCATTATGAGAGCAGAACATGGGCTGCAGTGCTGGAAGGGATGGAGTTTGAGTGTCAGAATATTAAAGCAATTCATGACATCAAAGACTTCTGTGGGAGGAATCAAAGCTCCAGGTCTATGTCCTCCTCTGGGGAAGCTGAAGGCCCTGCAGAAGGAGCCGGGCTCCCTGGCAATGGCGAGGGACTTGCTGGCCTGAGCAGATCCAGGAAACAAGCTCAGCCCATCCAGGTGCTCTCTGAGCCTATGAACATTTAGGCCAACTCCGGGCTCCCCAAGGACTGTGGCCAAGAGAGGCTCCTGTGACCTCAGCAGTCTGAGAGTTCTGCAGGATTCGGTCCATTTTCTTCTCTTGATCTTGTGCTGAACTCAGGACTTGGGATGGAAGGTTCCAACCCTAGTGACCAAACCCCACAGCCCGATTCCTGCCATCCTCTGCGCCTTCCAGCCTGTTAATGACTTTGCTAAGGACCCATCAGACACCCAGGAAACACCTGCCCCACGTCTCTGGGGATCTCTGTTCCAGGCTGGCTGGGTGCCACCTCCAGCTTCCAGTGACCACAATTAAAGTTTGGATCTTCAGCTCAGAACCTCGGCCCAGAGACGTCTCTGATGCTCACAATATTGTCTATGGAGGGAACAAACACAGAGGAACTGGAGGAACTATTTAGGCAGGGCAGAGCCAGGGGTCCCCCAGATCAGATGGCTACCCTATCCCTGACTGGCCTTCCAAGAACTAGAAGGGCTCCTGGATGCCACCTTCCTGCCAGGCCCTGCCTCACTCGCTCCCCAGCTCCTACTGAGGCCTGCTCTCCTCCCTGGGGCAGCTCTCCTCAGCCAGCCCAGCCCCCTCCCTGGCGCCCCTCTCTGCCCACCCTGATGCCAGCCCCTCCCAGGCTCTTTCCTCTTTGGGCTGGGGAACCCCAATCCTGTCTGTCAGCCCCCCCATTCCCCAGCACCCACCCCTGAGGCCCTCCTGTAGCCAGTGGGGAATGGCTGTCAGCAGGGAATGTGGGGGAGAACCTCAGTGTCTGCCCTGGAGGCTGCCTTTGCTGTGAGGACAGAACAAGGTGCTGGATGTCCTGAGCAGCCCCTGCCCTGCCCCTGGCCCTCACCTGCTTCTTTTTACTCTGTCTAATGAGGCACAAAGGCCAAGGCTGACCCCCTGCCTGAGCCAGGAAGCAGCCCAGAGTCCTCTGGCCTGGAGGAAGGAGCCTGGCTGGAGCCCTTCTCAGCAGCCCTTCCAGCCCTGCCTGCCATGCCCAGCCCTTTCCTTCTGCTAAAAACGCTCCTTTTCCTGTCTGGGCCTCCCCCGAGCTCCCCCCAAACGCCTCCTGAAGCCTCCCTGGCAGGCCTCACTGACCTGTCCAAAGCTCGAGGCCTGGAGCTCAGCAGCAGAGCCTGTCCCTGGGCCCTCCCTGGAGCTGGGGGACCCCCCGCCATCCCTACTGAGGGGGAGGAAGGAATGGCAGCGCCTGGGCCTGGCTGGCTGCAACCTGGGCCGCTCCTTCAGGCAGGAAACCCCAGAACAGGGTGGATGGGGTGCAGCCAGGGAGGACCCTGGAGCTCCCCCTGAGGACAAGCAGGGATGGCGCCCCTGGAGGCCTGGCAGAGACACAGCGCTGAGCTCTGCTGGATTCCAGCCTGGGGGAGGGGGGCTGCACTCACCTGGGAGTGGGGCCTCGGGGTCCCGGGGGCCATTCCTGCTGGCTGCGGGCTCTCTGCTGGGGCCACAGGGGGGCTTTCAGGGGGTGGAGCCCCGAGGGTGGGAGATTTCCTGTTTGTGCACCTGTGGGGGAGGGGAGAGGGGGGAGGGCTCAGAGGGGATTCCAGCGCTTTACCTGGAGGGGAACAGGGAGCCTCAGGCTTGGAAAGGGCCTCGGACTGGCCAGGTAGAAGCCTCCCCACCCCCTCTGCCACCATCTTTGGCTTCATTCCATTCAGAAACTGCCCTGGGGGTATTGAGGGAGACTGCTGGGGGAGGGGCTACTGCAGAATGGGGGGGGGATGGGAGATGGGCATCAGGTTGTGGCTGGGGAGAGCATGCCGGCATTTCTTCAGAGCCCGAGATCAGGGCTCCTCCCATGGCATGTGAGCACGGGCACCCCCTACCAGCTGCCCCCTGACCAGGCTCACGTTGGCTGCTTCTCCCCTTGGCCTCTTCTGACTTGTCTGGCTCCCAGCGGGAAGGGCCCGGACCAGCCCCTCCCCCATTCTGTCACTTCACCTCCCCCTCCCCCAGCTGCCTCCTGGCTCTGGCACTGCGGCCCTTTCTCTCTCTCCTCTGGGGGAGGGCAAGGCCCCGCCATGTCTCTGGGTCCAGATGGAGCCGCCCAGAGCACGCACACAAAAGCAAGGGCAGGACTGGGAGAGGAAATCAAAATGTTGGAGAATACACAGGTAGTAATTATAACTCTGAATGTGAATGGGACGAACTCACTCAAAAGACGGAAGTAATTAGCGGGGTGGATTAGAAACAAAAATCCTATCATATGTTGTCTACAAGAAACACAGGTGGCAAATAGACAAGCACAGGGTAAAGGTACAAGGCTGGAGCAAAATCTATTGGGCATAAACTGAGAAAAAAGAAGGCAGGAGTTGCAATTATAGTATCTGGCAAATCCAAAATAAAAATAGATTTGGTTAAAAGAGATAGGGAAGGTAATTACATCCTGATAAAAGGCAGCATAGAACATGAGGAAATATCAGTACTCAACATGTATGCACCAAATGGTATAGCATTCAAATTTTTAAAAGAGAAACTATTGGCACTTAAGGAGGAAATAGATAGTAAAACTATACTAGTGGGAGACTTGAAACTTCCTCTATCAGATCTAGCTATACCAAACCAAAGAATAAATAAGAAAGAGGTAAGAGATGTGAATGAAATCTTAGAACAATTAGAGTTAATAGATATATGGAGAAAAATAAATAGGGACAAAAAGGAATACATCTTCTTTTCAGGAGTACATAGTACATTCACAAAGATTGACCATGTACTAGGGCATAAAAACATGCCAAAGAAATGCAAAAAAGCAGAAATAATAAATGCAACCTTTTCAGATCATAATGCAATAAAAATAACAATTAGTAAGCGTACATGGAGAGGCAAATAAAAAATTAATTGGAAATTAAATAATATGATTCTCCAAAATCTATGGGATGCAGCCAAAGCAGTACTCAGGCAAAATTTGTATCTGAAGCCGTCCAGCAGCTTCACGAAGATTCCTAGTGGGTTGGACACTTAGAAAGGGGAACCAAGGACTGAGTGAAAATGGGTTACGGGTTAAGGATTAATGGAAAGAGAACATAAGGTGAGAATAAAGACACACAGACACAGAAAGTTTTGGTACAAGGTAGACAGACAGCGAGTAAGCTCTGATGGTCAAGAGCTTCATGGTTAGGAGCTCTGATGGTTAAGAGCTTTCTTGCCAACTGATGTCTTGTCACTTTTATTGGGGTTACAACAGTATGGGGGGAAGGGGAGAGGCTGGTGGCCTGATACATTAACATTATGAGGTAATCATCATAAGATGCAAACTGCCAAAACCTGAAACAATAGGTAGGGCTAAGATCAGGATCCAGGGTGGATATGGCCTAAGGCATCTACTGATGTCTGATACCTATGTTAATTGATCATTGAAGGAAAAGTAAGGAGACTGAGATAACTGTCTCTCTTCTGGGGTGTAGCCTTAGGGAAGGGCTAGGGATTTGGCAATTTGACTCAAGATTACAGAGATCAATCATTAGCAGTATAAGAGTTAAGTTTTTTTTTGAATACTTCTTAAAATAATATCACAATTAATGTATACCTGGATTGCTACAGTATCCTTGAGTGCATATAATAACAAATTAGGGAGAGCAGAGGTCAATGAATTGGGCATGCAAATTTAAAAAACTAGAAGGAGAACAAATTAAAAATCCCCAGATAAAAACTAAATTAGAAATCCTAAAAGTTAAAGGAGAAATTAATAAAATTGAAAGTGAAAGAACTATTGAATTAACAAATAAGACTAGAAGCTGGTACTTTGAAAAAACAAATATAATAGATAAAGCACTGGTTAATCTAATTTTAAAAAAGAAAGAAGAAAACCAAATTAACAGTATCGAAAATGAAAAGGGAGACCTCACTTCTAATAAAGAGGAAATAAAGGTAATTATTAAAAGTTATTTAGCCCAATTATATGGCAATAAATATGGCAATCTAGGTGATATGGATGAATATTTACAAAAATATAAATTGCCTAAATTAACAGCAGAAGAAATAGAATACTTAAATAATCCTTAAATATTTAAATAAAATATCAGAAAAAGAAATTGAACAAGCCATCAAAGAACTCTCTAAGAAAAAATCCCCAGGACCAGATGGATTCACAAGTGAATTCTATCAAACATTCAAAGAACAACTAATTCCAATACTATACAAACTATTTGACATAATAAGCAAATTCCTTTTATGACACAAATATGGTACTGATTCCAAAGCCAGGCAGATCAAAAACAGAGAAAGAAAGATACAGAGGAATCTCCTTAATGAACATTGATGCAAAAATTTTAAATAGAATACAGCAAAAAGATTTCAGCAAGTGATCACGAGGGTTATTCATTATGATCAAGTGGGCTTTATACCAGGAATGCAAGGATGGTTCAATATTAGGAAAACCATTCACATAATTGACCATATCAATAAGCAAACCAACAAAAATCACATGATTATCTCAATAGATGCAGAAAAAGCCTTTGACAAAATACAATACTCATTCCTATTGAAAGCAATTTTAAATGTAATACTACTTTCTTTTTTCATGGTCAAGCAGGGTTAAGTGTCAGGGAAATTAAAACTACAAACTGCTTGTATTTTTTCCCTCACCCTGCGTACCTACAGCCCTTTCTAATTTGATGATTTTTCCAAACTAACTTTCCTTCATTGCACTAAAACAATGGGGCAATCAATCCCTCCCAACGAAAACCTAAATGAGAGTTAGCTCTGTTCCTTGGGACAATTCCTTCTTCAGTAAGAAAATTCACTAATCTTTCCCAGCATATTAGCTCTTTGATAGCTGCTTTTATAGCCATCTTTCTAGCTGTCTACATTTTCTCTTTTAGAAATCTTTCAAGGTAACCAAATCTACAAATAATACCAATTGGGATACAAGACAAAGATTTCCTTCCAATAGTAATGAAATCAAATCAATTGAAACAAATTATTACATACTTACTAGCCTTAACTATTTAAATTTGCATTAATGAAAAGAATCACATTCAGATAAAATTAATTATCAATTGAATTAATTACAGACCAGAATTAAGTCTGACTACAAGGAGCAGAGGTGGTACCCTAACTCATGGCTTTCTCCTTGCATTTTACATAAACATTCTTTCAACTGAAGGATGATATCATCATTTTCATTTGAAGCCCCACAATGGAGGACAGGGAGACAGGCACAGTAGCATCCTGCCAAGGCCCCAAAGATGAAAATTAGGGTTGGGGAAGAGAAAAATCCCATACACATTAGCAGAGTGAGTCCTGCCAGGCCTCAAACGAGCGCAGAGACAGAAGGAGTCTGACTGAGGTCCAAATGTGAGGTTCCAATGAATTTCCCCCACCAATCAGATGTTGCAGGCTGTGAAGACTCCAAACAAGGTAGAGGAGGGAGTGGGGAAGGGACTGGCCACTCATCTCAGACTGGAGAGTTTTGGAGCCAAGACAAGGTGTCCCAGCTCTGGACTCCAAAAATGATATGTGTCTGGTGGGGAGTGAAGCTAGGGTCTTGTAAAAAGAATTGACAGCTCAGGTAATCCCCATGGTGAGGGAACAAGCTTTATTAAGAGAGGGAGTAAGGTGGTAGAATAGCTCTTGTGACATGTGGCTGCAGTGATGGAAAAGGATGGCAATGGAAAAGACCTGAGAGGTTTTCTGTCGAGCCTTGCTTGACAGATTATTCAAGGGTCCCCAGGAAGGGGCAAGGAAGACTAAATGAAATACACTTGGGATCAGGAGGTCCAATAAAAGCTGTTAGCTAATCAAGGCAAAATTAATTTGCTATAGCTTCTATTTTTTTAAACCCTTGTACTTCGGTGTATTGTCTCATAGGTGGAAGATTGGTAAGGGTGGGCAATGGGGATCAAGTGACTTGCCCAGGGTCACACAGATGGGAAGTGGCTGAGGCCGGGTTTGAACCTAGGACCTCCTGTCTCTAGGCCTGACTCTCACTCCACTGAGCTACCCAGCTGCCCCCTATAGCTTCTATTTTATACAGAGAGCAAAACAGGCTGGGGTCTTTGGATAAGCTTTCTACATGCTCAACGAAAGTAAATGATTGGTAAAGTAGTACAATGTAATCTTATTTACCTCATCGAATCTAGACAATGATTTCTATAGGATCATAAATCAACATGTAATAGCCTAGCTTAGATTCCCAAGGAAAAGCATACATCAGTGATTTTGCAGGGTGAAAGGGAGGGGGAGCTTGAGGCTAAAGGCCTTAAGGTGAAAAGGTGAGAAATGTGCGAAGCTTCAGTTGCATAATGGCTTTCAGTTTTACTGAGGGTCCCTTCCATGTCCCCAGAGATTTGCTTGATTGTGTTTCAGGGTTTGCTTCCCACAGTTTTCAGGAATGCTTTTTGTCCTGATTACTAAGGAAGAGGCCATTTATTTGGGTGGTTGTTGCCCTGCTCTTCCCAAGGAACTGATGCCACTTTACCCACAGTTCACCTTGGTCTACATGGCCTTACCCATGGTTCACTGTGTTTCCCCACTTAGGGGAGAAAACTGCTGTGAAAGGGAATTCTTGGTTCACTTTGAGATCACACTTGTGAAAAGGGAATCCTTTGTTCTCTTTGCCTAGTTGGAGTTAACACTTTGGTTAGCAATAAATTTAAATCAACACAAGCTTGAACTAAGTGGGAGAAGCTTGAAAACCACTTAGTAAGTTTATACCTTACTTGATGCTAGGTGAGAACAAACCAGAAACGTAAAAGTTCACACACTCAGACAGGTGTGATTACAAAGGTGAGAACTCAGACAATTTGGAAGCTGTGATTGGCCCTTGTGAAAAGGGGCAGGGATAGGAAAACACCATAAAAGCCATAAAGGATGTCTGGTGAAGGAGTCTGGTGAAGGAGGCTAGTAGAGAGTGAACTCCAAGAAGAGAGTCACTCCAAGAAGTATAGAGTGAACTCCAAGAAGAGAGTCACTCCAAGAAGGAAGTCAGATTCAAGAAGAAGGTCTGCTCAAAGAGGAAAGTCAGCCTCAGGAGTAACCTTCAGCTCCAGTCATTGTTTTGGGTGAGTGGATAGCTAGTTTTCCCTTCCTATCTTCTAGAGATAGTTTAATTCTGATTGAAGGTTAAAAAGTTCTGTCTGAGCAAAGCACTAGAACAATATTTAGTTAGATAGGTTAATGTCTTTTCTACCCTTTTGTATTTCTCAACTTTATAAATAAAAGATTTATAATTTTCATATACCTAGCCAAACCAAGAAAGTTTGGATGGTAACTGTATAGCTTGCAATAACTCATTGATTAGTTTCCCATTGCTATCACTTTCCCATTTGAATGTACAAAACCTCTATTTTTTCATATTTCCCCTGATGCATGTACAACACCAAAAGCATATTTCAAGTCAGTGAAAATGTTCACAATTTGCCTTCAGCTATCTGGAGCGCCCATGTTAAAGCAATTATTTCTGCCTCATGATTTGAGATGTTTGGCTCAAGTGCTGAAAACCATAGAGTTTCATCTTGGGTAGTAACTATGGCTCCTGTAAATTGCTTCCCATCAATTTTGAAACTCGACCCATCACAAAACAGTGTAAGACAGCCTCGAATCAGGAGTATGTCTGATAAGTCCTCTCTGGTCTTAAGCACAATCTCTAATGTTTCACTGCAATTCTGAAGGCTATCCCCTTCTAATGGTAACTCAGGGATAAGAGTTACTGGGTTAATGGTCTTGCTTCTATGGAAAGTCAAGTTCTTGTTTGTTAGTAAGATTGCTTGGTACTGGCAGAGACGTTGAGATGTAAAGGCTTGGAGATTTGCATTCCTCAGTGTGGTTTCAAGTTGGTGCTGAGAATACAATCTCATCTCCCCTCCCAGAACTAGCTTTGAACTTTTCCTAACCATTAGAGCTACAGTAGCGATAATCTTTAACTAGGAAACCATTCCTTGCATAACATGATCAAGAGTAGAGTTGTAGTAAGCTATGGGTCTTAGATTGTTACCTAAATATTGCATGAGCACTGCACAGACAATTCCTTTGTCTTCATGGATAAATAAGTGGAATGGCTTATTGTGATCAGGAATGCCTAATGCAGGTGATTATAGTATGGCTGCTTTTAGTTTCTCTATGGCATGTGTATGTTCTCTTGTTAGCTTCAGTGGTTCTTTGATGTCTTTCTTGGTTAACTCAGTCAATGGTTTGGCTATGAATGAGTAACCTGGTATCCACTGTCTGCAGAAGCTTGTTATGCCCATGATTGCACTTAATTGCTTCTTGGTTTTAGGTAAGCTTAATTTTTGGATGTCATCTATTCTTCTTTGGGATGTACTTCTGGTGCTATCCTCTAATATGAATCCCAAGTACTCAATTCTGTTTCTGACCCATTGAATTTTATTCCTGGAGATTTTATGTCCTCTCTTATACAGCTCCTCTATTAAATGAATGTTGTCTCTTTGGCAAATATTTCCCGTTGGTGACATAAGTAGGATGTTGTCTACATAATGCACCATTTTGCTGTCAGTGAAAGAAATGCATTCTAGATCTTTTTGTAATATCTGGCAAAAGACACTTGCATTATGAACCCTTGGGACAAACGAGCTCATAAAATGGATTTGCCACCCCCCCCCAGGTGAATGCAAATATCTTTTGATTGTCCTTGTGTATTGGCACTGAGAAGTAGGCACTTGCCAAATTCACTACAGGGAACCACTTTGCATTTGGTGGAATTTCTGCTATTTTCTGAGATGGGCTTGGAACTATAACATGTGTGTGTTCCACATAGTTATTAATTGCCCTTAGATCTTGAACCATTCTTCACTGAGTGTTCCCTTCACCCAAAATCAAACTTTTCCTTTTTATGGGCAAGACGGGAGTATTAAATTCTGAGAATCCATATACCAATATCCCTTGCTATAATAGACTTTGGACTTTTGGTTTTATTCCAGCCACAGCTTATTTGTTTAATTTGAATTGAGGAATCCTGGGTGGTATTGCCCCTTTCACTTTGATCTTAATAGGTTTGGCAGACAGGATCCTACCTACACCTGAGGAATTGGTAGCCCAGATGTCTTTTGGTAGTGTATCTGGAATTTTGTAAATGGCATCTTATTCCAGTACTAATATGCTAGATTCATTTGATGTTCTATCTAAGCATAGGTTTGGATGATGCTTTAGTGATCTTGTAGGGAGATGCAAATAGATTTCACCAACTTCTTTCCTTACTTAGTTAACAGATGGGGTGGGTTAATGGGACAGATCCTGGATTTGGAGTCAAGGAGACAAAACTACAATATATTCATAAAAAAGTCACTTTTCTGCTTTGATCCTCAGTAATGATGGTAGTAACTTCCTCAAGGGCTGGTTGGGGTTCAAATGAGATCACATATAGGGTTTTGTAGTTATAATATACAAATCAGCTACATTCTCATTCCAAATCAATCTCCAGTGTCTTTCCTACTGTAGTGCCTTTTCCCTTAAGGAAGTCTTGAGGGATCTAGTCTTGGAAGAATCCCAACACTTACATGGTTGTGTCTACTTTAAGCATATGCTGATTGAAAGAAATTGAAATGTTAATTCTGGAAAAGAAAATGTTTACGTGGAAGCAAAAGATGTCTACATATGTTTGAATATTGTCTCTGGAAAGGTTGAAAAGGAAGAATGGTTAATGTGGCAGAGTTGTGAATTACAGTACGAAATTAAAATATCCTAACAGTTAGAGCTGATCCAAAATGCAATTAACTATCCCAGGAGGTGGTGAGGTCACCACCATTGAATCTCTAAGTGGAGACTGAGATTATATAGAGGATTGTAAAGCTAGAATTCCCTTTTGAAATATGGATTAGACTAAATGTCTTCTGAAGTCTCTAATAATTCTGAAATCCTCAAGGTTTTTGTTTTTTATTTTAACTTCTCTAGGATAGTTACTTTTGTCATAATGGGGTTCTGGAGTCAGCAAAAATTTCAGGCCTCTGGAAGAATAATTGTGAAGGGGAATTTCTGCCATTATATATAGGCTGTACCTGAGGACCTTAGAGAGTCATTTCATTTCTAATATTCTGTTATATGTTTGGAATGTTCAATTATTGTGATGGAGTAGGTGGGATGGGATGGTGTGTTATTTAAATAAGTTCTGGGGTTCCATTTAGACGTATTTGGGATCATTTGAGCCTTAAGATATATAGATATATGACAAACTTCCTATGGACATTTTGGGGACCTTGGAAACTACATTTCCCATGATTCCTCTTGTAAAAATGGAGGCAGACAGGAAGTGTGATGATGTAAGAGAATGATATAAGACTTCTGGGGTCATTGGAGGAGCTCTCTCTTTTTTGCTATCTGAGTGCGCTCTCTGGGAGATCGTAGAAAAGATTAGGGAAGGTATTGAACATAATGGCTTAGGCAGCAACTTGAAATTTTTTCAGGTGCGTGGTCGATTTTATTCTACGAACATGGGCCTAAATAAAATATTAGTTATCCTCATAATATCAGCCTTTATCATTTTTAAAAACAAAAATGGGAAAGGAATTTGTAAGTAATTCATGGCCAAAGACAGCACCTAGAAAATATCATTCAGTATCCTAATTTGCATCAGACCTGAACTGCATTGCCCAAGGTTAGCTCAAGAGACTTTCATGTAGTATCATAGATAATAGTATTAGATTTGGAGTCAGAAAAATCTCAGTTCAAATATTACTCACTTACAAGCTTTGTGACTCTTTCCTGATCCAATAAATTAGGATAATAAAAGCACCTCCTTTAATGGGTTGTTGTAAGAAATAAATGAGATAATATATCCAGTGTTTTGCAAGTTTTAAACTGCTACTTAAAATCTATTATTATTATTATTATTATTATTATTAATATTATTATAAGTATGTGTACATTAAGACCACAGACCTACCCTGTTGGCCTAGTCTGTTGTGACTGCGAGTGAGGCCTCACCATTTCATAGTGATTCCTTTATTAAGCCCAGAATCACCTCAGTGAGAACCCTGCCTGATGTAACAGCATGTGTCAGCCCCAGAGTCCATACATCCTCTTGCTGATAAAGGGACACACATAAGTCAGAAACAGAGGAAGAGGAAACTTTATAAACAAGGAAAATAAGCATCTTAAGAAACTCAAAAAATCTTTGGTCCCATGACTGTAATTACCAGTTACAGGGAAAGAGATTCAAAACCATATTTTTCCACTTCTATTTTGGTTCTCCCTTGAGTCCCCTTGGACTCAGGAATAGATCTGCAGATGCCTCAGGCAGAGATGGTCCCCAGAGCTTCTCCCTGGTTGAGGGGGAGGGCTGATGGGAGGAAAAAGCCAGACACCTGTCCACTTTCAAAACAAGAGCATTAAAAGGGAAAGTGTCTAATCTAAGAAACAGTGAGGCTTAAATACTCCCCTTTTCCTTCACTTCCCAAACATAGGCCTGCCTGAGGTGCATTAGTGTTTCCTTAGGCACACAGAATAGGTCTTAGCACTCAGGGATAATTTTTCAGATGCTGGCCACTTCCTCCTCTGAGCAAGACCCAAGCAGATGACCTTGTTCTAGGCTGCTCACTACTTGACTCCCCCTAGGCTTGGGATTTTAACTGATATTCAGAGTGATGCTGTCCAAAATCCAGAGAACATTTTCTCAGATGATTCCTGTCCTCCTGGTAATGCTCCCACAGCTCTCACCTTCTGTGCTAAAGACAGAGAAGTCACCTTGTTTCCCCAAAGCCAGTCCTAGCCTATCTAGGGATGGAGATCTGGTGATTGGGAGCTTTCTCCCCTTGTACTCAGTAGAAGTGAGCAGTGTCAGAGGAGCAGGACTGTTTCAAAGTGATCCTGACAAGAGCTGTAGGGATTACAAGTAAGTGCCTGCCAGATTATCTCATAAATGGCTTTTTCTCATTGTAATGATTAGAAAAGGTGCTGAGAAAAGGTGCTCCATCCTGTTGTCCCTAACATTCTCTCTGAGATCCCTGCCAGCTCTCAGTGTGAGATCCTACCAGCTGAAAAAGCCTTTTGATTGATCTAATGGGATTGTGTATGGAAAGCATTTTGTAAATCTCAAAGAACAGCCACATTAACTTCTGTGGGTCTCAGTTTCCTCCAATATAAAGTGGAGATAATAGCATCTACTTCCCAGGGCTTTTGTGAAGCTCAAATGAGGTAATATATGTAATTTGTATTTACAAACTATGTAAATAGTAGCTATTATTATTTTTTTTAAAACCCTCACCTTCCATCTTGGAGTCAATACTGTGCATTGGCTCCAAGGCAGAAGAGTGGTAAGGGTAGGCAATGGTGGTTAAGTGACTTGCCCAGGGTCACACAGCTCAGAAGTGCCAGAGGCCAGATTTGAACCTAGGACCTCCCATCCCTAGGCCTGGCTCTGAATCCACTGAGCTACCCAGCTGCCCCCAATAGTAGCTATTATTGTTATCAACTTCTCTGGGACTCAGTGTCTTCCTCTATAAACTAGCACCTACATCCCAGAGGTTTGGGGAAGCACCTCAGTAGTACATGCTGTCATGCTCAGGCCTCATTCAACAACGACAGCTCTATGGATGGTCCAATTTAAAGTTTTCCTCTGACTTTGCTGCCACTGAGAAATGTGGAAATGGAGCAAAGATTTAACGTGTAGAAATGCAATATCAAGAGAGAAATAGATGAGAATTTTGTCTCAGGAACCAGGGTTTTGTCTTTCCAATCAAGATCTTTCTCCATGGATATTCCTGCCTTAATAGTGCTGTTGTGAAATGAGCTAAAAGCTATAGTTCACTAGGAGACAAAAGTCAAATGAGAATGGGAAAATTTTTGAAAAATGGCCAGTGGATGAACTGGAAATCCTCTTATTGGTGTCTATTTCTGCAGGCCTGTGTCTGCCTTTCTCTTTTAAAAAATTCATTCATCACGCACTATCTCTGGTTTTCCTCTGCCATTTGCTTTCCTTTGCTCACTAAGAATATCTTCATTTAGTTGTCAGAATATGGAAACAAAAATATTTATTACATTTCATTATAATGTTAGAATCTCTTTTTATATTCTCCTTCCTTCCCTTTTTAGTTTATTTTTCACCTCTTGCTCAGCACTGGTCCCAATTGATTGCTAAGGGTGGAGGGTATTGCTCCCTTCACACATGAAGACTTTTCTTTTTAATGTTCCTTCAAAATCTCATTTTCTTGAATTGTAGATAAGGAAAGGTCAGAGTTTTTGCTGGAGTGAAAATTTCTTCCCATCTAAATTTTAATGGAAAAGGACAGGAATATGGAAACAGTTTGCCTGGAGAACCAATTATTTAAGTATTTATTGAACCCTATTGTTTATCAGGAACTGTTCTAGGGGCAGCTGAGACCATAAGCACAAAGGAATAAGCTGTCCCAACGTACCAGGAATTTGCATTTTAATGATGGAGACAACAGTTTCATATACAGAATATGAATATATAGAATTATAGGAATATTATATGGATAATGTACATATAATCTTTATTGATATAGTGTTGGTTTTCAGTCATTTTAATTGTGTTGGAGTGTTTGTGAGTCCATTGGGGGTTTTCCTGGCAAAGATAATAGAGTGGCTGGCTTACAATTTCCTTCTTCAGCTCATTTTACAGGTGAAGAAATTGAGGCAAATAGGGTTCAATGACTTGCATAGGTTCATACAGCTGATAAATAGCTGAAGCCAGATTTGAACTTGGATTTTCTTGACTAAACATGGCACTATTTACACTATGTTAATTTGAGAGTGAAACACAAGCAGTTAGGTAGAATAGGACTTGGAAAGGATTCATGAAAATGATGTGCAAGTCTGTGCTTGAGTTATAGCTTAAACAAAAGAGAGGACCCTAGAACCTGAAATGAAAGTTGGCATATATTTCAGGAATATAAGACTGATAATGTAAAGGTATAGAGACTGTAGATTTGCTGGATTGTTTCTATTTAAATTGTTTTAGGAAGATTTTGAGGATCACCTGGGAAGATTAGGTTCTAGACACGGAGATCCTTTCTGCAGTTGAATTGCCAAACACTTAGGCTCTAGTGGGGAAAGCTCAACTTGGCGGGTCAAGTTGTTCAATTCTCAACAAATGTTTGCTTAAAAGACTATTTTAGGGCAGCTGGGTAGCTCAGTGGAGTGAGAGTCAGGAGGTCCTAGGTTCAAACCCGGCCTCGGCCACTTCCCAGCTCTGTGGCCCTGGGCAAGTCACTTGACCCCCATTGCCCACCCTTACCAATCTTCCACCTATGAGACAATACACCGAAGTACAAGGGTTAAAAAAAAGACTATTTTATAGAGAACTCACAAATGGCAAGTGTTCACACAGAGATCAGGGGAAGCAATACAAGCGTGCTCTCAAGGTGTCTCTGAAGAGGGTTGGTAGCAGCTGTGAGACATGGGAGACCCTGGCACTGCACCATCTTGTAAAGGGTGCCCTCATCAAAGAAGGAATTTTCTCTGATCAAATCAGACTAGCAGCATCTCGAAGGAATTGTGAGACATAGAAAATTAGAGACATCTCCATTTGAAGAATTTAGAAGGGCTTTTTGTGCCTGACTTGTGAGACAGCTTTCTGAGCTCCTGTTGGTCTGCCAAGCCACAGTCAGATACACCATACATTAATCTCAATGTAGTGATATAATTTTGATCTTTCTTGGGTATGAAGGATAATAACCTTTTAATTGTTCTCTATGCCTGAAACTTTTTATTATATCCAATTTATTGTGCATATAGTTTGTCTGTAAATAGTTATTCACATGTTGTCTTCACCATTAGATTGTGAGTTCCTCGTATTTGACATTGTCTTTGACTTTTCTTTGTGTCTCCAGCACTTATCATAGTTCCTGGCACATATGTTGGTGCTGAATTGGATGACTTACACATCTCCATTCAACTGTCAAAATGTTTTTCCCAAAGAGCAAGACTGATGATGTCCCCCTTCTTAATAAATCCCAGTGGCTCCTTGATTATTCAAAGATAAAATATAAGGCTATCTGGATTCAATATCTCTTCAAACATGAGTCCTTCCATCTTTCCAAACTTTTGCATCTTACTTTCCTCCTTGAAATCTACAGTACACGAATAATGCCTAGTTAATGTTCCTCACACACTTCCACCTCCAAAGCTTTGCATTGTTTGTCCCTCAGGCTGGTGGATGCTCCTTCTCTTCACTCTTAATTTATTAGAATCCTTGGATTTCTATAAGATCAATCTCAAATAATATCTTCTAGAAAGAGGTTTTCTTTTGTAGTTTTCTTTCCTACTTCTACATCTGTTGCTACCTTCTCTTCTAAGATTGCTTTCTTTCTATTCTGAACTTCTCTTATTTGTACATATTTATGTATATGTTGTTTTTTCAATTAGAATGGAAGTTCTAATTCCAATTCTAAGTTGAGGTAGGAAATGCTCCTTTTCTTTCTATCCTCAGCATTCTGTAAAGTGTGTCACATATTAAGTGCTTTAAAAAGGCTTATTGAGTCTAATGGATTGTCTTTGAATATTTTTTTCTTGGTTTCCTACTCTCTGTCCCTTAGGTGGATGCACAAAAATTACCAGCAGGTCCTGACCCTGGTATTTGCTATGGAAGAGATCAACAGGGACCCCAATCTGTTACCCAATATTTCTTCCCTGGGATTCCAGCTCTACAATACCTACCACAGTGATGAGAGGACCTTGGAGAGCTCCCTGAGGTGGCTGTCTGGGCAGGGCCAGCTCATCCCTAACTATAGCTGCTGGGGGCAGAAGCAGCCTGTGGCTGTCATTGGAGGAGCCACTTCAGCTCTGTCTATCCAGATGGGGACCCTGCTGGAGCTCTACAAGGTCCCACAGGTGGGGATACTGAGCCATCCACCTTCTGTGCTTTTCTCAAACTACTCAGTCTTGGAAGTGGTGGAGTGTCCTTCAGCAATGACCAGACTATGGACCGAAGATAGAATTTATTATTCCAATTTTATCATGCTGAAGTGTCCTAGAGATAAGCTAGAGCAAGATAAGCTGCCAAATGCCTTTGCTTGTAGTTTAGCAATGTGAGGTGTGAAAAATTTTAAAGTTTTGATAACTTGGAGGATGTTAGTAGGAAGTTAAGAAGTGGGGGAGGTTGGAGGAGGGGAGTGTTTGGGGGTGGTCAATAATGAGTTTAATTTTGGATCTATGAAATTAAAAATATGTATAAGACTTTCAGTTTACAATCTAATAGTCCACTGAACATGCAAGACTAGAGGTCAGGTGAGAAACTGGGGCTGGAAAATAAAATCTGAAACACTCTGAATGTAGAAGTGACAAGACTTAGCCCCTAATTGTATATAGAGAGATTAAAGAAGAGGAGCCAGTCAAAGATGACTATGAGGTTATGAATGGGTCACTGGGAGGAATAAATGGCTGATATCAAGAGAAAGACAAAGAATGGAAAAAGAGGAGTTTGGGGACAGGGAAGCAGTGAGGCTCACTTTCTTATTAAAATTATATTTTTATTTTTCCAATTACATGTTCAGTTTTAGCATTCATTAAATTTATTTTGAATGCCAAACTTTTTTCCCACTCCCTTGAGAAAGCAAAAATTTGATATAGATTTTACATATGCATTCATGATTAATATATTTACATATTAATTCTGTTACAAAAGAAAACAGGCAAAGGGAAAATAAGAAAACTTAAGAAAAAAATTAAAATTCTGTTTGATCTGTATTCAGAGTTGATCTATTCCTTTTCCGGATCTGGAAAGCATTTTTCCCCTCATTAGAACTTCTGATTTGTCTTAGATCTCTGCGTTGCTAAGAATAGCCAGACCATTCACTGTTGGTTATTTTATAATATTGATGTTAATGAATATAATATTTTCTTAATTCTGCTCCTTTTGGTTTGCATCAGTCCATATCTTTCCAACTTTGTTTTGAAAGTATTCTATTTATTACTTTTTTAAAGTTTTCCATCACAATCCTAAGTCAGAACTGTTGTAGGTATTCTCCAATTAATGGGAATCCTGTTAATGTCCAATTCTTTGCCACTATAGAAAGCATTGTTGTAAATATTTTTTAAACATTCAAGACTTTTCCCTTTTAAAAAATCTCTTTGGGATATAATCCTAACCTCACTATTCCCTATCTCCTACCTCCTCCTTCTCCATACTTTTTCTCTTGAAGTCAGCCATTTACTCTTCCCTGTGACCCACGTTCATAACCTCCTAGACATTATTGACTGGGTCCTCTCCTTTAATCTCTCTCTATCCAATTAGTGGCCAAGTCTTGTCACTTCTACATGTAGACCTAGTCAAAGGTTATGCACAGTTCTGTAGCCCTTTGGGCATAGTTTCAGATTCATTTCTGGAATGGATAGATCAACTAACAATTCCATTAATAGTGCATTATTTTCTGAATTCTTGCCAACATTTCTCATGTCACATTAGTTAATCTAATAGCTGTGAGGTACTGAAGTATTTTAACTCACCTTTCTCTAATAAATAGAAATTTAGAGCATTTTATATGATTATAAATAGCTTTGATTTCTTTTTCTGAATACTTCCTGTTCACATCCTTTGGCCATTTATCATATGAGGAATGTTTCATATTCTTAGAAATTTATCTTACTTCTCTATATATTTGTGAAATGAGACTTTTATCAGAGAAAATTACTATAAAATTTCACCTCAGTTTTATGCCTTCCTTCTAATTTTTGATGTATTGGGTTTTTTGTACAACCCTTTTAAATTTCATGTAATCAAAGTTAGCCCTTTTACATCTTGTAATGATCTCTATCATGTCTTTGGTCATAAATTATTCTTTTTTCCCATAGATATGAAAAGGAAAATATTTTGTGCTCCTATAATTTGCTTATGGCATCATCCTTTGTTTCTAAATCATGTACCCATTTTGTCCTTATCTTTGTATATGTTGTGAATATTGGTCTATACCTAATTTCTGATGAACTGCTTTCCAATTTTCCAAACAATTTTTGTTAAATAATAAGTTACTTTCCAAAAGCTTGGATTTTGGTATTTATCAAACACTAGATAACTGTTGTCATTCACTACTGTGTATTATGTCCCTACTCTATTCCACTGAACCACCCACCACTGTATTTTTTAACCAATAGCAGATTTCTTTGATGAGAAACACTTTCTAGTACAGTTTGAAATCTGGCACTGCTAGGTTAATTTCCTTCACATGTTTTTCATCTGTTGTTGACTTTTTGTTCTTCCAGATCAATTTTGTTATTAGTTTTTCTAGCTCTTTAAAATTTCTTATGCTAGTTTCATTGGTATGGTTCTGAATAAATAAATTTAGGTATTCATCATTGAGTAAAGGGAACCCCTTCCTCCCAAAGTTGTGTATTTTCTACTCCTCTGAGCCAGCCCATTCGTCTGGCTGGAACGCTACCAATGGAGGTCACAGCTTAAAAGCTCCAGGAACATGACCCAAAACAAAGAGTTACAGGTCCAGGTCAGAGAGACTTTGATTGGTTCCTGAGATGGGATAGACCAGTGCACAAGGAAAGGAAGTGATGTGGAGAAAGACGACTATAAAAACTGGGACTGTGGAAGAGATTGGGTTCTTCTCTGAAGGTCTGTGGCAGGGGGTCTTTCTGCAATTCCGTGTTGGTGGCTCAGGCAGAAGACACTCTCGTGAGCTGGTAAGATTAGGGTGGTGGGCTAGGAAATATTTTTCTATTTCCTTCCCTCCTTATTTCTTTCTTAGACTATATTTATATTAAAATTAAATTAAATATTAAAAATTAAACTATCATCCTTGTGACTTAAGGGTTAATTATTTATAAATGGTGACCACAACAACCTTTTTAAAAGAACTAATATTATATTTCCAAACCAATTTCTAAATATTATATTTAGCATATTACATTTGGCATAATATTAGTTTTCAATATTACATCATTTTTAGTATCTTGGCTCAGCCTACTGAAAATTCCAATGATTTAGATTTGTTTTATGTGAAAATTATTTTGTTCATATAGTTCCTGTTTATTTTGGCAGGTAGACTCTGAAATATTTTTTATTGTTTATTGTTATTTCGAACAGATTTTTTTTCTGTATATGTCTTTCTGTTGGATTTTGTTAGTAAAGCCAGGAATGTCAGGACCCCCAAATTAACCCTCTAAACAACCCCTTGTTAATGCCTTCTGAGTTATCATATTCTTCAGTTCCAGACCTAGCTGAGCATCTCCAATCCAATCAAGATGCACTGTGAACTTGGAATACCAACAATCCATTGCACTAGTATATTCAGGTTAAATTCAAGAGCACTGATCCAACTCAAACCAACCAGCCTGAATAAGCCTGAGACTGCATAATTTTGCACCTACAGGAACCACATCCACATCATCAAGTCCCAATGAGAACAGACTCTGATGTTGGGCAAGTGCTCTCTTGTCACTAAGGAAACAGTCATTGTTTTAGCTCTGTCCTACCTTCTTGCTCTTTGTCTTATCACAACTACATGCATATACTCTTTGATCCAACAATGCTACTACAAGTCTGTATCTGAAAGAGATAAAAGATAGGATGAATGGACTTACTTGTGAAAAAATATTTATAGCATTTTTTTT